>NW_026705155.1:0-300000 GCF_029867415.1 Vicia villosa | reverse complement strand
TGTATCCTTTTGGATAGAATATAAACGATGTAACGTGAGTGTATGATCGTGTTATATTGTTGATGATGTTGTTGTCGTGTAATAGAGTCATATATTTGCACAGCATAACATTTCAATACGTTAATGGCGGAATGCTGTTAACAGATGGCCTGCGGGCATGGTTACCAGTAGGGGCTTAATGCTCGGTAACGGTATATTAGCCTGAGTGGCAAGAGGTCATCAGTGGGAGCTGCGTGCTCGATGACGACAACCTGCGGGCTTCCTGAGTGGTATAAAGTCCCAGCATAATGCTCGGCAGGTGTATTTGTCATAATGACAAGGAGGAGTTTTACTCCGGATTTGGTACCACATGCATATGCATAGTCGAGTCTCATTCATCATCGTCAGTCTTTATAATTTATGTTACCATTCATGTGTCGCATTACTTATATATTGATTGTGGTTGACTTAGTGGATTACTTTGTTGTATGATTATTGATGATACTTGTTGGCATTACTATAATTGTCATGCTTTCATTATGAATTATATTCTCACCCTTCTGCTTATTTGATGCTTGAGTGGCATCCTGCAGATTAGCCGCTTTGGGAGTCTTTTGGAAGAGGTAGTTCTCCAGTTGGTCTTGTCGGTTGCTCTGATACGTAACACCGGGGAGTCGGGAGTCTGTTGTTATTTATTTGTATATGACTCTCTGAACATGTATATATGATAACGTGCCATTGTATATTGTAAACACTTTATTTTGGAAAACTCCTCTTTGAGAGTGAGAGCTTTACGTATACATATATGTTCATATCTTCCGTGTGTTATGTATCATGTTATTGGCAGGTGTTGTATGCTTTTGGCATCGCTGATGTCCGTTTGTTTTCAAGGTGTTTGTTTGGTTACTTAGTGTAACATCCTAATTGTGTTGTATGAAATTTTAAATACTCTGATATTTTCTTGCCTATATGCTTTGGGTAGAATTGGGGTGTTACATTAGTGGTATCAGAGCAGGTTGGTCTGTCCGGCCAGTGTTGTCTAATGTTGTTTAATTCCTCAGTACGTGATAAGTGTGTGGAGCACTGTCAGTACTTATTGTGCCTCTAGCCGGTTGTGTGCAGGAGTGGTTTGAAGCTAAGTGGGGGAGAAGATATGCTTCTCGGATATGTTTCAGTTGCAAGATGTTAGTATGCTATTGAGGGCAGCAGTACTAGTGTTGTTGGAATTTGTTGTTTTCTGAAGTGAAGGCGACTTGGACTTAAGACTTTGGTTGTTAATCAAGTTGGAGTGTCTCGGAGTAGATTTTGGTTATTTCTAAGGAATGGAATTTAGAGAGTTGTGATGCTCTAATGCTACTGATGGACTATGAAGTTGTTGTTTGAGTAGCCTTGTGTGAAGTGTCTTTGTTGGATCAATGATTAAGGAAAGCATTGTGGTAGACTTTGTTGTAGGAGTTATTGACGTTGTTGGAAACGTTTTGGAACTCGAGTAAGAATTAGGAATATGAAGAGATGCGTAGGATCTCAGGAATTTTGTTTTGAGATATTGTTAGAAGTGTTTTAGTACGTAGCTACAAGACGTCGGTTTTAGCTGGTTCAGATAATCTTGAGAGATTTGTGAATTATGGAATCATAGTGCTTCTGTGCTATGAGCAAAAGTTGTAAAAGAATATTATTAATGTTGGTACTGATAGTTTATACTCTATTATGATTGTCGGCTACCTATTGACAAATTGAGGACTTGATCACCCTTAATCTCTTGTTGATAGTATATGGGATCGTATTGGACGTGATAGGCTTATCTGGCTAGTTTGATAATATTGGAAGTGAATGAGTCGGTGCAAGGTGGTACGACGTTGTTTATGTTGTCGACGACTTTGGATGTCCTTGAGAAAGAGCAATTGTGGGAATTGCGGATAGTTGTGCATATGTATAAGTGTTTCTTGAAGGTTTAATTGATTCATCATCGAAAAGAGGAATTTTGTCTTGGAGTTCTGTTTTGACGGATTTAGTTCCTAGAACTATTGTTGTGTCGAGGGTTCCGTATCGGATGCCAACTTCTGAGTTGGAAGAGTTGAGGAGTCAACTTAAGGATTTTCTTGAGAAGAGATTTGTCCATTCGAGTGTGTCGCCGTAGGGTGCACGTGTTTTGTTGGTTAAGAAGGAAGGTTCTATGAGGCTTTGTGTCGATTTTAGACAATTGAGAAAAGTGACAATTAAGGAAAGGTATCCACTTTCGAGGATTGATATTTTGATGGATCAAATTGGTTTGAGCTTGTTTGTTTTGCAAGTTTGATTTGAGGTATGGGTATCATCAGTGTGAAGATGATCATGCTAAGTATTTGAGAATTGTTTTGTCCGTGTTGGGAAGAAGGAGTTGTTTGCTAAGTTTCCTTATGTGAGTTTTTGGTCGAGTGAAGTGAATGTTCAAGGGGTAAGTGGTGGTTTATGCTTTTATGCAAGTTAAGGTTTTTGAAAGGATTTATCTGTCACAAGATTTAGAGTTGGCAGTTGTTATTTCTGTTTGGGAAATTTGAAGGCACTAATTATTCGGATCGAGATTTGTGTGTGTACGTGACTACAAGAGTTTGAAGTATTCGTTTGATCAGAACGAGTTGAATATGAGAAACCATTGCATACGTCTATGTTGATGATTCGAGTATTGTGATTGTTGAAACAATTGTGAGATTTGAGTTTGGTTCGTAAAGCGACTTCTTCAAGTGTTGAGCTTTATATGTGAAAGCTTACTTATGGTATTCTTGATGAGATTAGAAAAGGTCAGGAATCGGATTTGAATGGGTTGATAAGATGACATTTATTAGTCAAAGATAAATATGGTGATCTTCGGATTGATAAGAACAATGTCATGGGATGTCATGATCAAGTTTGTATTCCTAATGTTCGGATTTGAAAAGAGGATTTTGAATGAAGTGCGTCATAGTGATTTGAGTATTCATCCTGATGCTACTGAGATGTATCAAGATTTGAGAAGGTCATTTTTAGTGGCAAGGTAATGAAGAAGGATATGAAGGGTTTTGTTTATTTGTGTTTGACTTGTCAGGAGTCGTCTGGTTTCATGTAACTGTTATCCATTCCTGAGTAGAAGTGGAATAGCATTTCTATGGATTTTGTTTCTGGTTTGCCGAGGACGTCGAGTAATTGTGAGGCGATTTGGGTCATTGTGGATATATTGACGAAATCTGCTCACGTTAATTCGATAAGAATGGATTAACTGATGGAAGTACTGGCGAGTGGTATGTTGATAAAAATTGTTTGTTGGTTTGTTTGTTTGCATGGTGTTTCGAAAGGTATTGTTTAGATTGAGATCCGAGGTTTATTTCTGAAATTTGGAGAAGGTTCACAAAGTACTTTGGGTACGAAGTTGCGTTTGAGTTTGGCGTATCATCCTCAAACGGATGGTCATACTGAGAGGACGGTTTGGTCACTTAAGGATCTATGAGGGCTTGTGTTGTGAAACAAGGATGTGTTTGGATTAGCTTTTTGCCTTTGATTGGATAATACAAAGACTTTTGTCTGGTGTGCAAGCTGACACAGCATATTAAGAGGTTGAGTATGTTAAGAGAGAACAATGAGTTTCTGGTGAATACTAGAAGGAGTTGGAAGTTGGATATGAAATTGGTGAATCTGTTTGTTGTGGGAAATCAGAGTGCGCATCGGAAGCGTGAAATGACGCGGTTTGTATGTGTATGAATTGTTAGAGTTCAAATTTTGGACAGTGGACGTGGTAGGAATGATAAGACCACTAGATGTTTTGGTTACATGTTTGACTGCTATGTCTTGGCATGGTTGTTTGGATGTTGTGCGACCGGGTTGTTGGTATTCTAGTTTTGCTGAGGGTGTTCAGAAGTTGTATATGTCATGGAACTTTATGTCCTTATCTATGATGGTGTCTCGTTTCCATGGTGATGGTTCGAGTACATGTAGCTAATTCCTTGGATGGGGGATTAGAGGTGTGTTGCCTTTGATGACGGTAACATTATGGTTGCGGTTTGGTTGACAAGTGCATTGTGTGGGCATTGCATCTTGTTCTTGTTGGTTGTGTCTTGGTTATTTCTTGTGTTTTGGTTGTTTTGCTTTTAGCTAGAGTGGTTCGTTGTTTGGCGCTGATTGTGTCGTTGCTTTCGTGGCTTGATAGTTGGTTAGTTGGAGGCGAGAGCGTATCCAAGTTTGTTTGTGTTTGGGATATTTCCGAGGACGGAAATCTTTTAAGTGGGGGAGGGTTGTAACGCCCATAAATGTGTTTTTCTGATTAATTGTGATGTTTGCTACATTTTCCTAAATTTTACCGTTTTTGAGTCGAGTCAGTCGGTAAATATTAATTATGCTAATATTTTACTTATTACTTTCCATGTGTGTAATTATTATGTTTTGGGTGTTAATTGGTTAGAATTAATGTTTAGTGACATTTGGGCCAAAATTAGAATTAATGAGAGTTAAGAGGGTGAAAATGAGAAGTAGAGAAATAAAAAGAGATATAGAGAGAAAAAGAGATATTTTGAGATATTTTGAGATAGAAAGAAAAAGAGCTTGTGAAGAGAAGAGAAAGAAGAGAAAAACAAAGAGAAGAAGAGAAGTGTAGGAATCCAAACCAAGCTAGAGCCAAGAATCCAACCAAGGTAAGGGGGATGAATCTAGTTTATCTTGATTGTATGGTTCTTATAGTTTTGTGTGTTTTGTTCTTGTTCTTGCTCTTTTCTAAGCTTGATCAACAATGGTAAATTGTGTGTTTTGTGAGGTTTGAAGTTATAAACTTGTTTTTGTGGTGTGTATGTGTACTATGATGATAGATATTCCCATGGATCATGTTTGTTTTTCATTTCTCCATGTTTTCTTGCTCATGAAGAAATTGTTAGGTTATTGACATTTAGTGAGTGAGCCATGGATCATTGATTGATAGAGTGAATATATGGCATGTATGGGTTGTGTAGGATGTGTAGGGAAGCTTATTTGAGGTTTTGAGAGGATTGGATGGGGTTTTGCAGGTCTGTAGCAGAACTGATTTTTCTAGGTTTACGCAGGTCCGCTGAGCGGAGGGGGTCCGCTGAGCGGAGGTCCTTTTGCAGAGAAATCTCTGTGAAGGTCCGCTGAGCGGAGGTTCTGTATTTTTGTTTGATGATTTCCTGTCTGGGTCCGCTGAGCGGAGCTCAAGCGGACTGTGTGAAATTTTGTTTTCCAAACTTCGTTTTGTTGTATCTTTTGAACCGTAGGTCGTTTCTACGCGCCGTTTGAAGTATTATTAGAACCCTTAAGTATGCTTTATGATAAAGAGGGGTGTGTTGGTGGTTGAATGATTTTTCATAAATGTATTTTGTGAAATGATATTTGCTAATCAAGTATGTTTTGACGATATATGTGTGCTGTGTGAATATGAACGCGTGAGTGGCAATTTTGATGATGTATTGATGGAGTTGTGGGCTAATGGCCAATATTAATTTGAGGTGATGCAATTATACGATCATTTATGCCGATGTGGCCAGTATGTTTTAACGGTGAATGTGTGCTGTGTGCTTATTAATGCCTGTGTGGTAATTATGGTGTGATGTAATTGATAACGATGTTATTAATTGGTGATGTATCCTTTTGGATAGAATATAAACGATGTAACGTGAGTGTATGATCGTGTTATATTGTTGATGATGTTGTTGTCGTGTAATAGAGTCATATATTTGCACAGCATAACATTTCAATACGTTAATGGCGGAATGCTGTTAACAGATGGCCTGCGGGCATGGTTACCAGTAGGGGCTTAATGCTCGGTAACGGTATATTAGCCTGAGTGGCAAGAGGTCATCAGTGGGAGCTGCGTGCTCGATGACGACAGCCTGCGGGCTTCCTGAGTGGAATAAAGTCCCAGCATAATGCTCGGCAGGTGTATTTGTCATAATGACAAGGAGGAGTTTTACTCCGGATTTGGTACCACATGCATATGCATAGTCGAGTCTCATTCATCATCGTCAGTCTTTATAATTTATGTTACCATTCATGTGTCGCATTAATTATATATTGATTGTGGTTGACTTAGTGGATTACTTTGTTGTATGATTATTGATGATACTTGTTGGCATTACTATAATTGTCATGCTTTCATTATGAATTATATTCTCACCCTTCTGCTTATTTGATGCTTGAGTGGCATCCTGCAGATTAGCCGCTTTGGGAGTCTTTTGGAAGAGGTAGTTCTCCAGTTGGTCTTGTCGGTTGCTCTGATACGTAACACCGGGGAGTCGGGAGTCTGTTGTTATTTATTTGTATATGACTCTCTGAACATGTATATATGATAACGTGCCATTGTGTATTGTAAACACTTTATTTTGGAAAATTCCTCTTTGAGAGTGAGAGCTTTACGTATACATATATGTTCATATCTTCCGTGTGTTATGTATCATGTTATTGGCAGGTGGTGTATGCTTTTGGCATCGCTGATGTCCGTTTGTTTGCAAGGTGTTTGTTTGGTTACTTAGTGTAACATCCTAATTGTGTTGTATGAAATTTTAAATACTCTGAAATTTTCTTGCCTATATGCTTTGGGTTGAATTTGGGTGTTACATAGAAAATGCTGAATCTTTTACCCAAACATCATATGGGAACATCATAGTGACTTAACTCAAACATCATAGGAAACATCATAGGAAACATCATAACAATTTAACCGAAATATCATAGGAAATATCATGTTTGAGATTGAACATGTAAAAGCAAGAACTCATGTTAAAATGTTGAATATTTTAATTCAAAAGCAAGAACAGAAAGCAGAAAAGTGCAAAAACAACTCATTTGAAACATCATAGAGACTTGACCTAAACATCATAGGAAAGTTCATGTTTGAGATTAAACATTTAAAAGCAAGAACTCATGAAGTGTTCAAATGATTGAATCTTTTAATTCAAAAGCAAGAACAAAAAACATAAACATGTAAAATGAAGAAAACACATTTAAAGTAAAATACAGGAAAGATGAAAGTCATTAAAAAGAGAAGGAGAGTTTTGAACAGAACAAAAATCTAGAACCTAGATATGAGAAAGACCAAAGCATTGATTCGGGAAATAAGGTTAAATTTTGAACTATAAGCACTGAATTTATCTCAAGCATAAAAACCAATACACCAATAAAAACCAATGCACCAATAGTGATATCTTACGAAAGGAATGCTTACTATTTAATTACCTCAGTTTGAAATTCCTCCAGCGATACGCAGCAGATGAACTCTGCACCAGAGGGACAACTGAGATCAGCAACGCACCTGCATTGATCTTCAGCAACCGATGAACTTCAACAATTAGAATTTTTAGCAAGTAGAATTTTGAGCAAATAATAACAATTATAAATCAGCAACGAACCTGCATTGATCTGGATAATTCTCTTAAATCAGCATTTTTTTCTATCAGATCTTGATTTAATTGTATTTCATGTATGTCGCTCGAAAGGCCAAATAAAAGTTCAAATCATGTAGAATAGCTCTTAGGCTTTTACCAACAGAACTTCATACAAGAAGGAGAAGACACAACTTACAAAGTATCCCTTCCTTTCCTAGCTTTAATAATTCACGGTTATTAAACAAAAGTTAAGCATTTGTTTGAAAACTTTAGAAATCACAGAGTGTTTTCAAAGCAACGCAGAAGCAAAAAATTTAAAAGATCTAATTATATGATATAAATACAATTTGAAATGAAAAAAAATGAATAAAGCCTGGATGAACCAATTTATATCAGAATCACCAAACTCTGCTTCTTATATTTCCTCAACCATTGGTTTCCAAAGACACACACACATTAATGAACCAATTTACCACCTGATATATAACATATGATATGAAATTATGATTGTGTCAATAAAGATTAGCAATAAGTTTAATAAAAGTAATGTTGTTCAGCTCATAAAAAAATAGAAATGATAAAAATAAAGATGCAGGAAAAATCTGAAAAAGATAAAATAGAAGTGTTATCATGAGCCATAAGAGTTGTAAGGAAAAGATGCTTCAAACTAAAAAGAACTTATATAAATAAGTCCTACAATACCTTAGACCTGTCACCACCAGAAGCATTTTCTTTTGATGAACTATTTCTCCTTGATGTAACCTGAAGTAATACCACAACATATGTTATAGTTTGTTGATAAGTTATCTTAGAGAGCTTAAACATATCATAAGATGTTCTCTCAAATAGTCTCACAAGTACTTATAAGAGTAGATAAACCAAAATAAATAAATTCAAACACGATCTAAGAACCAATTTGTTTTAACTTTCAACATCATCGCTTGCATCCTAGAATTAACTCAAATAGTCTTACATATAATAATTTTATTGATAAAGGTCTTCAATAGGATGACCTATTTACAAAACCTTTGATGAAGATAGATTCAATTTTATGAAGAAGTTAAATTTCACTTTGTAAACGTTGATTGACTGATTTAAGTGATTTATCAAAGGAAAAAAATTTTATTTTATCAAAATTATTTCTCCTCTAGTTACACATGTGATAATGACTTTTATGAAGTTAACTAGTAGAAGACCCATGCGTCCGCACGGGTAATTCAAATCTTAAGATGAATAATGTATTACAACGAAGTTTAAATACTCGAATGAAAAATGTTAAATTAAAATTTATAAAACATAATATAGATGTAATGAAGCTATATATAGTAAATATTTTAAAAAAAGAAGAAGTTGAAAATGCAATAGGCAAAAAGTGTCTTCAAAAGAACTTAGATTGTATATGACATCTTAGATTGAAGTGTACCAAAGAAATCTAAAAAGAATTAGAAAAATTAATATTGAAATTTGAATGAAAGTGTTATTGAGAAATTAAGCATGGAGTAATAGATGTATGAATTAGTCCAAAGCAAAAATAATGTTTGGATTATACAAAGAGTTAAAATTGTAGGCAACAATGTCTATTTATTGGGATAAACAAATATGAATATAGCGTGAATGAGAAAAATATACCTTTATGATTTCATGGTTAATACTTAGAAGTGTTATTGCTTAAAATAAAAAAGTATTATGACAATAGCGACCCGTGAAAGTAATGAGTTTCAGTGATAAATTTTACATAAGAAAGGTATTATGGTGGTAGTGACCCATATAAATAGTGAATATCTTAATCTTAATCTTAATATATATAAATGGAAGATTGTCATGATGGCAACCCTAGCCACGTGTCATCATGATAATCATTCTTAACAAAAATCCTAATGTGTTGTTTACTAAATTGACCATATATTAAAAATAAATAATAATAATAATAATAATAATAATAATAATAAATATATAATAATAATAATAATATATTTTGATATTACTATTAATAATAATATAATATAATATTCAAATTGACACTTTATTAATTATAAATAATTAATAATAACAACAACAATAATAATAAATAAATAATAACAACAATAATAATAGTAGTAATAACAACAACAACAACAATAATAATAATAATAATAATAATAATAATAATAATAATAATAATATTAAAACTAAAAATAATATAATTTTATATCTATATTTTATATAATATAATATTTTATACAATTCAATATGTACATAAAAAATTCCTAAAAAATGCCTCTCAAGTAACATTTTACTACCTTTATAACTCCTATTATCATTGAATGTTACTATTTTTTATTTTAAAAATTAATAATAATAGTAATAATATAACATTTAGATATCACTATTATTAATACAATTCAATATGTAATTATTAATAATAATTATCAAATTGGCACTATATTAATAATGATAATAATAATAATAATAAAAATAATAAAATTTTATATTTACATTTTATATAATATAATATTTAATACAATTCAATATGTAAGTAAAAAATTCCTAATAAAAAATGTCAGAGAAATCTTTTATATAATAACTTACTAAGATTATAAAAACAATCTATAAAGAGAGACTCCAAAAACATATTAATATCATCTCATAAATAGTTTTTAACATGATTTTTCCATTAATTTTGCCATTTCAACTAAATCTTTTCTACATAGTATATAGACACAATTTCTTTACCGTAGAGATCTATAACGTATTTAATTAATTAAATACTAATTTTTTTTTACTCTACATATTCATAACTATAACGGATCTATTTAATTGAATATTATATCTTTTTAGTCTACATTTATCAGACGTTACGGTTTGCAATTTTACATGTTTTCACTTTCACTGTTTTTTCTTTATATAAAGTATTCCATTCACTTCCCATTTATTATTATATATGAAATGTCACTATCAGTGAGGTATAAGGTGAATCCCGATATTCATAGTAAATTCAACCAAAAAATATCAGGTCATAAATAGTTTTTAACATGATTTTGCCATTAATTTTGCCATTTCAACTAAACCTTTTCTACATAGTATATACACTCAATTTCTTTACCGTAGATATCTATAACGTAATTAATTAATTGAATATTATTTTATTTTTACTCTACATATTCATAACTATAACGGATCTATTTAATTGAATATTATATCTTTTTACTCTACATTTATCAAACGTTGCGGTTTGCAATTTTACATGTTTCCACTTTCACAGTTTTTTCTTCCATTTATTATTATATATGAAATGTTACTATCAGTGAGGTATAAGGTGAATCCCAACATTCATAGTAAATTCAACCAAAAAAATATGACATAATTTGGTTTATTTATACAACTTTTACCATGGCTAGATCGAAGGCTAAGGTTGATTTATTCATGTGATTTTTACAATAATTTTTATTTTGATAGATGAGAAGACATCAAGACTCACTAGGATCATGTGGTATAAGGTAAATCTATTTACTTTTTTATTCAACCACTACACATATTTCTGTTCTATAATATGCTCTTAAAAATTAAAAATATTATTGTTCCAACTTATTTTCTGTATTTTTTTTTTTTACATTCTAGATCAAGTTTGTTATTCTTTTCTTTTTATAATTTGTTTGTGGATGAAGATCATAATTTATATGTGGATGAAGATCACGTTGAAACAACGAGGCATACATTCTAGGTCAAGTTTGTTATTCTTTTCTTTTTATAATTTGTATGTGGATGAAGATCATAATTTGTATGTGGATGAAGATCACGTTAAACCACGAGGCAATGTTGTTGCGGAAGTTGTTATAAATATGTTAGACCATCTATAAAATTGTGATCCTATAGTGTTACACATATTTCAAAGTATAAATGAAATATGTATGTGGATGAAGATCGTAATTTGTATGTGGATGAAGATCACGTTGAAACCACGAGGCAATATTGTTGCGGAAGTTGTTATAAATATGTTAGACCATCTATAAAATTGTGATCCTATAGTGTTAGACATATTTCAAAGTATAAATGAGTTAAATTACTTTGTAAGTCACTTTTTATATGTTGTATGATTATTTTTTTATTTTTCTATTTTTTAATGATTATTTTATTTATTTTATAATGATAAAGTGTAACCCTTTTTCTTTCCATTTTCTTGAGCTAAAAACAGATAAAGGTAGAATAATTCTTAGATTTTAAATATTAATTAATTTTATTAAGTATTAATTTAATGAGTAATGTATTTTTTATATACAAAAATTTCACTCCTCCCCTGATAACCAGTCAACAAGTTTATACACATGTCTTAGATAAAACTTATAACTTTATTTTTTGTTGGACAATTCATTAAGTTTTTAAATATGCATTCAAACCCACTTCTTTATTGCTAATTCATTTACTTAGTAATTAAACCTATTATTAATTGTATATGATATTAAAATTTGAACGAAGCGTGAATTTAGTTATATTCTAATTCATCATTAGTTTGTTTCACATTCTTCTTCTATGTCTAGAATTACATGTATGGTAAACTCTTACCTACACTCAAAATTATTTAATTCCATGGTTAACTCAAATTTTAATGTATTTTTAAATTTTTAATTTTTAATTTTACATATTATTTTCATTATTCTGAAGATTAAAAGAACTCCAAGATGTCATCTTATATTTTATGTGTCGTAAATCATAATTGAATTTCTGCTAAATCATAAAAATATTTAATAATTTGACAATATACATAAAAAAAAGAATGATAAATATTTAAGACAAATTGAAAATAATATGAAATAATAGTGTTCAAGTATATTTCTAAATTTAATAATCTTATTATGCACATAAAAACTAAATGCATATAATATTTTACAAAATATAATGTCACATTATTTTATATCAACATATTCCAAATAAATTTATATATTTATCATAATTATTTTAATTACTCCAAAAAGTTGAAAAAATCCCGCGCATCGAAAATGTATTATGGTGGTAGTTACCCGTGTATCTACACTATCAGTTCATTTCTATCTTAAATAATTGGTTAAATAACACTAAAATTAATACAATACTGTAAAATTTATATTATGAATACAAAATGAAATTTTAAATGTTGTGTGTCTTATCTTAATGCATATCAAGAAACATTATTGTGAATTGCTTTGAATAAATTTTTCAATAGAATATCTACGAAGAAGCTATAAATCTCATCACGTACAACAATAATATATGCATCAATAAATAATCCAATTCATATTGATGTAAGTGGGAATTGCATCCGGAGTGGTTAAAGTATACTTATATTATTTTTATAAAAATAAATATATTTATAATGATCAATTTATTAATTAGTTTAGAAAATATATTTAAATTTTTAGAATTTTTTATTTTTTAATATTGTAATTTATCAATTATGATAGTATATAACATATTTTTATTATTGACATATTATTATTAACATGAAAATTTTCATTAAAAAAATTGTTGAAATAAAATCCTTATTAACTATAAATAGTAGTAGTAGATGTAACATAATTTATTAACAAAATTTAATATAATTTTAAATAAAATATAATAATATGTTTGATTAATAAAAGTTATATAAAAGTTAATATTTCATAATTTAAAAAGTGATGACGGTTAGAACCTAATTAGTTACCAACCTTACACACAATTAGTTTATTGATAATCTAAAAACTAAACTTAACACCTTTGTAAAAGAGAGAATTAACATATGGTTAATGTCTACTATAATTTATACCAAGTATCATAGTTTTTTTTTTTTGTAAAATATTCGAACAGAACAAAACTAAATGCATATTGTGATCTTATTATAAGGCTGGAATCTTGTAAAAGTGAAGTACTGAATGATAACACTACAACAAAACATAATAGTTTATTAAAGGTTGCTACTAAAACCTTCAATTGGTAAGTTGGAATGCTAATGTATTTTGTTGAATTATTGAAACATGAGCATTCTTTAAGTTTTACATACTCATTTATCAGGTATCAGGAGTGATGATGAAAAAAAAAAGAATTGAATATCGTTGCAATACAAATGAAAGCCAGATCAAGTAATGAAGTAAAATTTAACTCTAAAAGAAAGAGTCTGCTATTTAAATAATATGCATGTAGGTTATGTGTTGTATTACAGCAACACAGAACATAAATCACAATTATTTTTGGCAAGTTGAATAGTAAATCATAATTTTTTAATTCATGTGTTGCAAGATTAACTCTTTTAGGTTTCTCTAAAAATTGGATGATGCGACCTCGAGTATCTACTCTGACTAATCCATAAACTGGTGTGCAACTGAAAATCGGGAAAATGAAAATGAAACTTCGATTAAACTGAATTTGAAGTTATGTAATTTTATCAAACAAAGAATTAACATGCATAAAAAAGAAGCCTCTACACAATCCAGACGACTCAACTTCTTCCACTGCATTTTGTAATTTCATACCTTGATATCTTGTATAATCAACTTAAAATTCTATTGTCCACTGTGTTCTTTAATGATCTGAAAGTCGACTACACGAATAACAATTTTCCAAACATTGTCACCTATATTTAAATCAGATATTAGAATGGGTGGTCTAGACATGATGTTTAGGTCAATTGTAATTTTAAAAATGGTGTGAATCATTGAAGATGCTAAGTTCTATGAAAGAATAATGGGTATGAAGTATATAAATCCATATATTTACATAAAAAAATGAAGTGTTAACACGAAACAACATAGATACTAAACTCAAAAACCATGTAATGAAGTACACATATGCTTGTTAGACCAAAACATCATAGGAACTCATGAAGTGTAGAAAATGTTGAATCTTTTACCCAAACATCATATGGGAACATCATAGTGACTTAACTCAAACATCATAGGAAACATCATAACAATTTAACAGAAATATCATAGGAAATATCATGTTTGAGATTGAACATGTAAAAGCAAGAACTCATGTTAAAATGTTGAATATTTTAATTCAAAAGCAAGAACAGAAAGCAGAAAAGTGCAAAAACAACTCATTGGAAACATCATAGAGACTTGACCTAAACATCATAGGAAAGTTTATGTTTGAGATTAAACATTTAAAAGCATGAACTCATGAAGCGTTCAAAAGGTTGAATCTTTTAATTCAAAAGCAAGAACAAAAAACATAAACATGTAAAATGAAGAAAACACATTTAAAGTAAAATACAGGAAAGATAAAAGTCATTAAAGAGAGAAGGAGAGTTTTGAACAAAACAAAAATCTTGAACCTAGATATGAGAAAGACCAAAGCATTGATTCGGGAAATAAGGTTAAATTTTGAACTATAAGCACTGAATTTATCTCAAGCATAAAAACCAATACACCAATAAAAACCAATGCACCTATAGTGATATCTTACGAAAGGAATGCTTACTATTTAATTACCTCAGTTTGAAATTCCTCCAGCGATACGCAGCAGATGAACTCTGCACTAGAAGGACAACTGAGATCAGCAACGCACCTGCATTGATCTTCAGCAACCGATGAACTTCAACAATTAGAATTTTTAGCAAGTAGAATTTTCAGCAAACAATAACAATTATAAATCAGCAACGAACCTGCATTGATCTGAATAATGCTCTTAAATCAGCATTTTTTTCTATCAGATCTTGATTTACTTGTATTTCATGTATGTCGCTTGAAAGGCCAAATAAAAGTTCAAATCATGTAGAATAGCTCTTAGGCTTTTACCAACAGAACTTCATACAAGAAGGAGAAGGCACAACTTACAAAATATCCCTTCCTTTCCTAGCTTTAATAATTCACGGTTATTAAACAAAAGTTAAGCATTTGTTTGAAAACTTTAGAAATCATAGAGTGTTTTGAAAGCAACGCAGAAGCAAAAAATTTGAAAGATCTAATTATATAATATAAATACAATTTGAAAGGAAAAAAATGAATAAAGCCTGGATGAACCAATTTATATCAGAATCACCAAACTCTGCTTCGTGTATTTCCTCAACCATTGGTTTCCAAAGACACACACATTAATGAACCAATTTACCACCTGATATATAACATATGATATAAAATTATGATTGTGTCAATAAAGATTAGCAATAACTTTAATAAATGTAATGTTGTTCAGCTCAGAAAAAAATAGAAATGATAAAAATAAAGATGCAGGACAAATCTGAAAAAGATAAAATAGAAGTGTTATCATAAGCCATAAGAGTTGTAAGGAAAAGATGCTTCCAACTAAAAAGAAGTTATATAAATAAGTCCTAAAATACCTTAGACCTGTCACCACCAGAAGCATTTTCTTTTGATGAACTATTTCTCCTTGATGTAACCTGAAGTAATACCACAACATATGTTATAGTTTGTTGATAAGTTATCTTAGAAAGCTTAAACATATCATAAGATGTTCTCTCAAGTAGTCTCACAAGTGCTTATAAGAGTAGATAAACCAAAATAAATAAATTCAAACACGATCTAAGAACCAATTTGTTTCAACTTTCAACATCATCGCTTGCATCCTTGAATTAACTCAAATAGTCTTACATATTAATTTTATTGATAAAGGTCTTCAATAGAATGACCTATTTACAAATCCTTTGATGAAGATAGATTCAATTTTATGAAGAAGTTAAATATTCACTTTGTAAATGTTGATTGACTGATATAAGTGATTTATCAAAAGAAAAAAAATTTATTTTATCAAAATTATTTCTCCTCTAGTTACACATGTGATAATGACTTTTATGAAATTAATGACAAGTGAAAACTGTCCACTTCCTAATCTTTAGATGTCTTCACACGTTTTGGAGTGTTGTCATTTTCTTTGGTTTACACGTTTTGGAGTTGTCTTTTCTTTGGTTTTCCGAGAATGACAATTTATTATAAATGTTGTTACTATTTTAAAGCAATGTCCTTTTAAACTTGTACACTCACACACAATGTTAGAATTTCGTCACAAACCTGTTATCCCTATCCATTCTCTCACATCCCTAACAACGTCTCTCATATGACGGACAATAAATATTCCTTTGCAATGGCATCATCGGAGAACATCAGATAACCAACCCCAATTTAAAATGACGACGACTTCAATGTTTTGTTAAAACCTATCATTCGTTTGAAAAATCAGGATAAAAATGGCATTGAAGTTCAACCAAATTTTGATAGAATGGACTGAAAAAGTTTTTTTCCAAAGAAAAGAAGCCATTTTACGTCAATATGATCAAGAAATATTTTATATAAGCTTCCATTACTAAAAACAGACTCACGTAAAAAATTTTTGGAATTGACTTTATTATAATTCTTTTAATTGTTAAATCTTGATATTGTAACGATTATTTTCAAATCTAATAATTATTTTTCTATTCTCATTTCTTAACTATATAATGAAATTGGTAGAGTATTGGGATTGCAAACTTTAACATTGCTACTACAATTGGTATTAGCACTTATTCTCACCGGTCAAACTATATCTACTTCAAACTTCACTTGTTTTATCAAGATCAAAGTAGATTATAAATTGTATTCATATATGTTTGAAAGGAGAATCTGTTACGTGAGTATTTTGAAATATCAAGTACTGGTTGAGAGATATGATTAAGTATGTAAGACTCGGGCAAAGGGAGGCTAATAAACACAACATACCTAGTTTTATTTTGATTATATAATTCTGTGAAGATTTTTTATCGTAGTTTTATCTTGCAAGGATATGTTTTTCTTGTTTTGTTTTAATAAGACTAGTGCAACGTTTTGATTTTTTTTTTTAAAATTAAATTTTACTTTTGATGATTTCTCAGCATTAATTTGATGATTCTAAACGCTTGGAAGGAATTGAATATAAGAAACAATGTGCAACAGTAATGGGTTGCTAAGCAAGATTTAAGGTATTTGTATTCCTCTGTTATTGTTTGTTTTAAACCTTCTTTTCTGATTAGGTAATTATTTAGTTTATATTGGAGGATTAATTGTCAACCTACTGTCATGCGAGCTATTATAGGAAAGATTATATAATCTGCATCCTTGTTCTTAATAGTGGAGGATTTATAGGAATATGTATTTATTACCTTCTTTATGAGCTTTCTTTACATAGCTTCCTCTGGTTGCTATTTATTCATGTACAGATTCTGTGTTTTATATTGATATACATAAAAACACATACTTTTTTCAATATGGCATCAGAGCACGATGATCCTCCAAAAACCGAATAGGAGAAGAAATCTCATACCTCCGATGACGGCAAAAACTCATCAGTCCTTACACCAAACTCGCCATACTACCTTAGTTCCTCAGATAACCCAGGAACACCCCTAGTAGCAGCCTTGCTCAATGGCGGAAACTACCGAACATGGTCACGTTCGATGAAGACGGCACTCCGTGCAAAGATGAAATTTGGTTTCATTGACGGAACAGTCACAAATCCAGGAAAGCAGTATGCAGATTACCAAAACTGGGAGAGAGCAGATTCCATGGTTATGGCGTGGATCATAAACGCGACAGATCCAAAACTCCATGGAAGTATCTCGCATGCAGCCACTGCAAGGGACATCTGGTTGGATCTCAAAGAACATTTTGCTCAGGAAGATGCACCTAGGATTCACCAACTATGGCGCAATCTGTGTGTGATGCAGAAGAATGAGGATTTGAGTGTGACTGAATTTTACACTCAATTCAAAAGCATCTTTGATGAATTAAATGATCTTCAACCGTTTCCATCTTGCATCTGTGGAGCTTCGAAAGAATTGATGAAAAGATAAGAAGAGCAACGACTTCATCTATTTCTAGGAGTTCTAGACAGTGAACAATACGGTCATGTCAAGACCACAATCTTGAATTCTGATCCACTACCCTCACTCAGGTGTGCTCTCAATCATATCCTGAGAGAGTAGGCGCGTTGCACCACTGAAAGGGAGAAGGGAAATGTAAAGGTGGAGCAAGGAACGGCATTTTATTCCAATGGTGGAAATAAGCAGAGAAGAGATGGACCAAAATCCAGTTGCGATCATTGTGGGAAGGTTGGTCACGTCAAAGCTAAATGTTTTGAAATAGTTGGGTACCCTGCACATTGGGACACTCGCAGAACACAACGCGGGAACATCAAGTTTGGAGGAAAAGCTGCCACGGTTCAGACGGATCAGAATCGAAGGTTTGAATATGTAGAAGTGGAAAGCACAGGCCATGCTCTACATGGAATGCGACTTAAGGACAAAGAAGCATCAATCATGGCTGGTAATATACAAATCTAATGGATCTTAGACAGTGGCGCATCTCATCACATGACCCCCTCTTATTTCATACTAGAGAATGTAAAAGCACTTGAGAAAACCTTTTACATCACTGTCCCAACAGGAGAAGCAGTACTTGTAGAAAGAGTTGGAAATCTCAGCCTCGATAAACATATTAAGCTAGTCAATGTGTTAATTGTTCCCAAATTTAGCTGCAATCTTATTTCAATACATAGACTGATACATGATTTGAAATGTGTGGTTACTTATCATTCTGATTCTTGTGTGATTCATGACCTAGCCACGAGGAGGATGATTGGTTCGGGTAGCTTGCGAAATGGGGTTTATATGTTTAAAGGGAAGGAGCAAGGAATGGCATATGCGACGAATCAACATGATGCCATTGCCCTTTGGCACAGCAGAATGGGGCATCCCTTAACTCAGTCTCTTCGGCAACTGTCTAGTTTAATTAAATGTAATTTTGATTTCGATAAAATAAATTGTTGTGACATATGTCACAAATCTAAGCAGTGTAGAATTTCTTTTTCACAGAGTATGAATAGAGCTGAGAGACCTTTTGATTTGATTCACTGTGATTTATGGGGAAATTATAATACCGCTTCGAATGATGGATCACACTATTTTCTAACATTGGTTGATGATCATACTCGTGGAACATGGGCGTATCTAATGAAGCATAAAGATCAGACTACAAATATCCTTGTGAACTTTTTCAAAATGATAGAGACACAGTTTAATACAAAAATCTAGAGGATTCAGAGCGACAACGGAACCGAATTCACCAACTCAAAGGTGAAATCTTTCCTCATGGACAAAGGGATACTTCATGAGACTTCATGCGTAGCCACACCACAACAAAATGCACGTGCAGAAAGAAAGCACAGACACATTTTAAATGTTGCAAGGGCTTTGAGGTTTCAAGTAAATCTTCCTATTCACTTTTGGGGAGAATGCATACTAGCAGTGACTCACATCATTAACAAGACACCTACTGTGGAAAACAAGGGTCTCACTCCTTTTGAGATGTTGTTTGGAAAACCACCAACTTATGACCACCTCAAAGTCTTTGGGTGCCTATGTTATGTCGGAACAGGTTTGAAATCAAAGGACAAGTTTGACTCTAGAGCCGAGAGGTGCGTCTTCGTCGGTTATCCGCAAGGACAAAAAGGTTGGAGAGTCTACAATCTAAAGACTCGTGAGTTCTACACCTCGCGTGATGTGGTATTTTATGAGAACATTTTTCCCTACATTGAGTCTCAAACAGACAAAACCAAAGAAGCACACACTCGAATTTTTCATGACATCTCTGATCCACACAGAGAGGAGAGCCATGAAGAAGATAAGGATGAGACCAATGATGAGGAACGAGAAGATCAAGAGAATGAAGACTCAAACACAACACAAACTGAGGGGGAGTTGATACAAGAAAACCTAGTTGATGAGAGGGTTGAAACCCAACAACAAAATGTCATGATTGATCTCCCACCACGTGATAGACGACCACCTGGATACCTTATAGATTACTATCGCCCAACAACAAGCAAGATCCCTATAAGCAAGCACCCAGATCAGTCACACTCCTCAAGTAAAGCCTATGATATCACTAATTTTATCAATGATAAATGTTTTTCCCATAGACATCAGGTCTACCTTGCAGCAATTAGCAGCATTCAAGAACCAAAGAGTTACTAAGAGGCTGCTAAGAACTCTGAGTGGCAAAAAGCTATGGCAACAGAAATTAAAGCTTTGGAAGACAACAAAACCTGGGATGTTATGCTACCACCTGTGGGAAAGAAGATAGTGGGATGCCGATGGGTCTAGAAGGTAAAGTATAAAGCTTCCGGGGAAGTTGATAAGTACAAGGCGAGGCTTGTAGCAAAAGGGTTCGCCCAAATAGAAGGAGAAGATTTCAACGAGACCTTTGCTCTTGTAGCTAAAATGACAACGGTTCGATGTTTTCTTTCGGTTGCTGTAGCAAAAGGGTGGGAGCTTCACCAAATGGATGTAAGCAACGCTTTCCTACACGGGGACCTCGAAGAGGAAGTCTACATGCAAGTTCCGGATGGATACCAAGTTCCTAAAGAAGGAATGGTTTTCCGTTTAAGAAAGTCCTTATATGGCTTGAAACAAGCTTCACGAAACTGGTACTCTAAGATTTCTCAATCAATCATAAACTATGGTTTCCAATAATCTAATGTTGATCATAGTTTATTCACTTATACTAAAAGAGATAAGTTCATAGTTGTATTAGTGTATGTAGACGATCTGGTAATTGCAGGAAATGATAGTTCTACATGCAATGAATTCAAACAATATCTAAATTAAAGCACTGCTTTCACATGAAGGACCTTGGATCTCTTAAATATTTTCTAGGCCTTGAACTAGCGCGAGGAGCAACTGGGTTATTCATTTGCCAACGCAAATACACTTTAGATATTTTAAGTGAATGCAAGATGCTTGACTGCAAACCGTCTTCCTTTCCAATGGAGCAAAACGAAAAGCCTGCTTTGGGTACAGGGTCGATATTCACAAACCCCCTCGTTATAGAAGGCTAGTTGGTCGACTAATCTATCTAACCATTCGACGACCAGAGATTACCTATTCAGTTCACATATTAAGCCAGTTTATGAAAGCTCCTCGTTAAGCTCATTGGGATGCATCCATGCGTGTACTAAGGTATTTAAAATCGTCTCCGGGACAAGGTATCATCCTACCTAAAGACAACGATCTACAACTAGTAGGATTCTGTGATTCAGATTGGGCGTCATGCCCTTTAACTCAAAGATCCACTACAGGTTACTTAATTAAATTAGGACCCGCTCAAATATCATGGAAGACAAAGAAGCAAACTACTGTGTCAAAATCATCAAGTGAGGCAGAATATCGAGCCATGAACCAAGCTGTTAGTGAAACCATCTAGTTACGCAACTTATTATCAAGTTTACAAATTCAGTATGATTGTCCTACAGTGCTACATTGAGACAATCAAGCTGTAATTCACATTGCTGCAAATCCAGTCTTCCACGAAAGGACGAAACACATCGAAACAGATTGTCATTTCATTCGTACTCACTTGCAGAGAGGCATAATCTCCACCACCTATGTTCACACCACAAAACAACAGGCTGATATATTCACAAAAGTGTTAGCGTCCAGACAGTTTCAAGATCTTACGGTCAAGTTGGATGTTCATAACCCCCACACTCCAACTTAAGGGGGAGTATTGGAGGATTAATTGTCAGCCTACTGTCATGCGAGCTATTATAAGAAAGATTATATAATCTTCATCCTTGTTCTTAATAGTGGAGGATTTATAGGAATATGTATTTATTACCTCCTTTATGAGCTTTCTTTACATAGCTTCCTCTGGTTGCTATTTATTCATGTACAGATTCTATGTTTTATATTGATATACATAAAACACATACTTTTATCAAAAGTTTATTTGTTAGGTTTCAGCACAATTAAAAATGAATTTTTCATAAATGTAATTATATTCAATTCTTAGTTTGTGGAACTCACATTTTAAAGTCTGTTATGGAACTCACATTTTGGAGTCTGTTATGGCTTATGGTTTTATTTAAATTTAGGATGTTCGTGGTTCATGAACCGGACAAAATCAATTCATATTAATGGTTCAATATCCCTCTTAAAACAACTCTAATAAAAAATTGTTAATATGTTAAACCAATTACAATTCGATTTAGAATTAGTTTAAAATTGGATCAGAATTTTAAACTTGTTTAATTTATTTAAACAAATTTAAAATAAATTTATTAAAAAGATGGAATATTTTTTAACCAATTTTGAAACTGATTTTCGTATATGTTTAAAAACATAATTTTTTGTAGTTATCTTTTTTAATAAAATTGGATTCAAATCTAGAATTATAAAAAAAAATGCTTTATATAGATTATTAATCTTTAGCGTTTAAATATCAATTTTTTTAAAGAAAAACATTGATTTACTTAACAATTTAAAAAAAAAATTAAGTGATTAAAAATTGGATTTGTTTTTAAAGTCTTCATTGATGATTTTTAATTTAAATAAAAATATTATTTCTTAAACATCAATTACCTATAAATATTTTTTATTTTATTTTTAATGAAATTGGATATGCTATTGTTGAACTTGAACTAATTCAAATTGTACAAGTATATACAGCTCGAAGCTTTTACTCTAAACTAAATTCTAAACGACGTAATGTTGAGTCATACATGTTAAAGAAAAATACCATTGTAACAGAAAAGGAAAAAACACAAGTTCATTTCAAGTTCCCATTCGTATCATCTACAATATAAGAAAATTTACTGTCTTGGAAAATACCGATTTTCCCCCTGCTTTCATGTTGTGCCAAGTGGACATTTTAATTGCAAAGCTTACCACGTCTGCATTTTTCTAAACCTTTCAAATCTAACTTTCTCCTACCCACACTCGTTTTGTGAGTCACTACATTTCTCTAATTCTCTCTCTTGCACAACATCTTTCTTCTTCTTTCTTCAACCACAAATCTTCTTCTTCTTCTTCTTCTTGAAATCAAATCGAAACAACCGCTAATCTGCGATATCAATTTATGATTTCAAAAATAAACCCAGATCTTCCACTTCTTCTTTCTTCTACAAATCTTTGTTTATTTTGTATGTTTTTATTAACTAATTCAATTTTTTTTATTTTTCTGTTTTTCAGTTGTTATTCATCACTCATCACTAAGGTTTCTCTTCTTTATATTTTTCATTTTCTTTATTATTTAATTTTCAATCTTTAATTTTTCTAAAACTGAAAATTAAAGAGTATAAAAAGATTTACATTACAGATGACTAAGTTAATGGATCTGATTCTGATATGTATATTTTTTTTCCAGATCTAGAAATTAGAGAGGAGTAAAACATGCTGGAAATAATGAAGATGAAGAGACGGGTAAATTTCATCCACAGAAACAAAGTTATTAATGTTAGTTTTTTTTTCTCATGATTTAGACCTTACACTTACTTGACCTTCATTATTTAATTTTGAATTTACTGTCCAATACCATCTTCATGAAGACATGTTATCGTACTTTCTAAGTTTCTAGATGACTCCAATAAATCATTCAAAAGTTTATATTTATTTCAATAAAATATGTTTTGATTTAATGATAATGCTTAAAAAATTTTATAAAATATTTTGTGAATATAAAAGTGTGATTATAATTTTTTTTTAAAACACGATTAAATTTTTAGAATCTCTTCACTTGGGATAAAAGCTTTTACTTGAAAAAAAAACATACACATGATTCTGATATTTGTTAGACGCTTGACTTACGTATCTAGAGGGGGGGTGAATAGATACTTCAGAGTTTATTGCGGTTTTCTTAAAAATTTAGGCAAAAGCATATAGGAATCGACTTGCGTCTACTCCGAACCGCTACGGGAAGGATTGGATATGCTTTAAACACACAAATTGATTATAATGTGAAGATTGAAATACTTTCAGAGAATCAACAAATTATGATAAGAGAAATCGTTTAATTGTTTAACTTGGATAAACTTGTTTCCAATGAATTTGATTGATGAAAGTAAGCAATAGGAAATGATCTATACTATGCAGTATGGATAATTTCCAAAGAGAGCAATATATCAAACACGTGGTGTATAATAACCAAATTGAGTTATGGATCAATGTGTTATGAGTTGTGATGTGTTTGCAGATTTTATCACACAAGTTTAACACTTTAATTTGTTAGTCAATTTGCGATTATAACCAGAATTAAGCACAACGTAAACAAAAAGATAAAAGCGATAATGAACACGATATTTGTCCAGGCAGCTCATCGACCGTCCTCGATACGACTACATCTGCCCCCATTTCGAAACGGGAATTGGGATGTCTTTCATTATTGATTGAAAAGAGTTTATACAAGAAGATAACAAAGAAATAACGATAAAATCGACTATGTTGATTCTTTGTATCTTCTTCCCCTTGATCTTAAGCAAGATCAAGTGTCTTCCAAGAGCTTGTCGTTGATTCCCTTTCTGTAGTGTTGTGAATTGATCGAGCCCTTGTTCTTCAACTTCTACACTCAACTGAATCGTTGATGAAGCCTCTTGACAAAAACCCCCTAAAATTCACCAATCTTGGAGGACAAAATCCGTAGATTTTATTCACCAATAACCCCACAAATCTTCACCCACTAGGAACCTTCAATCCCTTTCCATGGATGTTATCAATCTTGATCATAAACCCTCACCGCAAGAATTGTTATCTGTAATTGTGTTGGAGTTGTGAAGAAGAGAGAAGATGAGAAGACTTTGTGTATCTTTCAGTTGTTGGTGTTAACTTCAATAATTAGCAGGAAATTATATATATAGGGCTAGCAGAATAGGCTGAAGATAGAGCAAGAATTTCGTAAATTTTGGCGCGATAGGTCGACCTACTAGATGCTTGGGTCAACCTAAATGAAACAGATTTAAAAGTTGGTTGATTGTCTTCAGTTACGTTGACCAGATGGAGCTCTGGATCGACCTAAAGTCAGCTGAATCTTGTTCCTTTGATTTTCATTCGTTTTAGGTCGACCTAAGTAATTGGTTGAGTCGACCTAAATGAAGCAGAATTGAAAGCTACTTGCATCCTTCAGTTTACGTCGACCTGTGATGAAGGTGGGTCGACCTAAATGATCCAAATTCTTCCACAAGATAAATGTAGTAGTCTAGGTCGACCTAGGCTTATGTTGAGTCGACCTAAGATGTCAAAAAGTGCCAAAAACTTGCTTTTCCTTATATCATTCACTTGTTGCTTGATATTTGTTCAATGAAGATGTTTGCCATGAATCAAAAACTATTGTTGAGTGTGTGCTTGCACTTACAATATTAAATATGGTTTATTTTCCCTTGTTTTCTATTCAAACTTATTTATTTATTTTAATTTTTATTAATATTTTTTTTATTTACAAAAATATATAATGGAAAGAAGAATATACAGTTTATGTATGTAATAATCAATGATATCTTATTTCCTTTTCAATTTGTTTATAGTAAGAAAAAATAATTAATGACATTTGTGTATGTCATAAATGATTAAATATTATTTGATTTTTTAATATTTTTAATTAATTGTTTTCAAAGACAATTATGAACATTATTTTGTAGGAAAATTGTTCACTTGTGTCTAACAAGCAATGTGATATAATAGTACATTATTTTTATCTTTTGTAGCTATAGTACACTAACTTTTTCTCATATGTCACTTCAATATTTTTTTCTCTTTTACTATTTTCATCTTTTGCTGTCACATTACACTAACTTTTTCTTATATGTCACTTCAATACAATTTAAATAGTGACAGTATAAAGTTGTATCATTAGTATAGATATTTGGAAAGTGTACTATTAATTTAAATACAAGAAGGAAGTGTCAGTGGGTATTGATTATAGAAATACGTGAGAGAGACAAAAGAGGGATAGAAGCAGTTAGAAAGCATTACTATCACTTAGAATAGAAATGCATTATTTATTTGGAGTTCCAATGCATGAATAGTCTTATTAAGCTTCTCGTGTAAAACTATTTTAATACGTCTACTGCACTAAAACTAACCTGAAAAAGATGATTAAGCTGTTTCACAAATTCTGGTGTGTTATTTTGATACTGAATTGTGGTGCTGTATTTTGATACTGCTGTTGCTATGTTTTAACAGCATGCCCCATCACCAGCAGCTGAATCTATTTAACATTGTTGTTATGACTTCTTTTTGAATGCTTTAAATGATTGCAAAGTGTTGTTACCAATTCTCTATTTAGTAGAGTAACTATTTCCGCGTAATTCATCATTTCTTCTACTCTTTATACACATGCGTTGCATTGAAATTAATTGTATTATGCAAATTTAAATGATCGATTTTATGGTTTAAGCTAATACAATTATATTTGAACAAACTTATTATTACTACTGTACTAAATTATTAGAACAACTATGGTATTATTAAGAAATCAAAACATGGTTTGCTTTCTTCTAACAATATAGGTACACAAGTAATTCTGTAAAAAAAACTACACAAGTAATTCAATGAAACACCTATTCTCAAAACAACTCTTTGTATCCCTACCCAATTAATATAAAATAATTTGTCATGCCATTCAAACTGAATTCATATAAATTTATTGTACATATACTAATGTATTATATACCACATGAATGCAACAATTTCAATTCACATGTGTAGGCCTTTTTTTCAATTCACGTGAATTTTCTTGAGTTGTGTATTAAAAATTCCCTTTTGGCTGCTAGGAGTATAGTGATAGATATATAGCTCAAAATGCAGGTTCACACGCCACAAAGCTGTACTAATCATCATGCTTCAAGTTCTCAGTGCCCTTTCTTTTATAGAATATATATTATATATTATTACATAATTTACATTATAAGTATTTTTGGTAAACAACTTTTACTACATTTTGAAATATGGTACCAAGTACTTCGCGGGAAACACAATTTTTGAAACTTTCCCACTATATTATTTTAAACATTTATCATTTACTTCAAAACAAAATGTCAAATTTAGCTATTTGTTGGAATAGTGATATTATGTAACATATGACAACATGTATGCTAGAAAAAACTAGATTGATGCTAGACTAATCTGAATTATGTACCATATGAACAGCAACTTTACTCTATCTAAATTAATATGTCAATTATATATGAATTATGGAAAAACTCATTTATCAATAAATCAATTTGTTTTTTTTCAAAAAAACTAATTAATTAACAAATTAATCATTAAAACTAAATTATATATTAAAATCTTCTATGATATCTATTTTACCCATGCCACACTGTTTTTAATTAGTTGTAGTTAACAAATAATAAAAGATAATTTTTCCATTCGTCGTCTCATAAAATGGCACATGACACAATCAGTTAGTTCCAGACAAAAACATGCATAAATATTTTTATAATACCAAATTAAAATAATTATAAAGGGAACATGAAGTGAGTGTTCAAAATATGGAATATTAATGGGACGGTAAAATTATTGATCAAAATATTGAACATTAATGGGAACATGAAGTTATTGATTAAAATATTTAATTATTATTCTTTCATGGGTACCAGATATTTTTCTAAACATTCAATTATTTTTTTCACAGGTACAAGACATTTTTTTATATATTTAATTATTATTTTTCACGGGTACTAAACATTTTTCTATACATTTAATTTTTATTTTTTTACGGGTATCAGATATTTTTCTATACATTTAATTTTTATTTTTTCACGGGTACCAGACATTTTTTTATACATTTAATTTTTATTTTTTCACGAGTACCAGATATTTTTCTATTAAAAACTATAAATATGAAATAAATGCGCGTCCCTTACGAGAACCGGTGCGAATGCACGGATTTGTTACTAGTTTTATATATAATGTAAACCATCTTTATTTGTATACTTTTTCCCATGTTACTTGACACAGAGTGGTGTATTTTCTAACTTTGATTTTAATAAGTCACAACGAGAAAACACCACATCAAGAAGTGTTATTCGGACAACCGTTGGAAGTAAACCAATCCCAAAAATGAGAATCTCACACGTTTGAAGCTTAAAATAACAGTGCATTCCTTTCCAATAAAGAAACATGCAATTTTTGCTTAGATTCTTTTTAGAAAGGTATGATCATGCACAATACTTAATAACAAAAAAACATATAAATTTTATGGAAAAAAATTTAAATAACAAGGTTTAAAAATAAAATTCCCCAAAAAACCACAATTTGGGAAAATTTAACAAAGTGTTTAGGTTTGGCAGCACACCTTGGAGTATGCGCTAAACCAAATGGCGCCTATGTACAAATTTTAAGAGGATGCGCCATTTCAAATGGCGCTTATATTTAACCTAAATTAGGTTAGCCATTCGAAATGGCGCCTACGTACAAATGCTTACACATAGGAGCCGTTTGAAATGGCTCCTATGTGTTAGGGTTTTTCTTTTTGAAAAAAATACCCCATTCCCGTTCATTTCGCACACAGTTTTCAGTTCCGTTCATCGATTTTGTCTCTGATTTTTCTCTCTGTCGTTAACCCTAATTACCAATATTTTGATATTTAAAAAAGTAAAGTTCATTGCATAAAAATATTTTACAAAGTTGTTACACAATAATTGTCCTAGGGCATACAATTAAACATGCGTTGAGGTTGTTCCACGACTAGGACATTTGGTTTTTGGGTTAATAGTGATTTACCCCCTGCAATATAGGCGTGTTTTGATTTACCCCCCTTTAAAAAAAGTTTTTAAATACCCCCTATAATCTTGGTGCACCCCCCTAAGCGTGTAAAAACCAGTGTGGTAAATAAAAAAAAAAACTTTTACAGGGGGTAATTTTGCCTCCTGGGGGGCAAAAGACTTAGAATTTGAATATTTCAAGGAAGTTTTTAAAAAAAACTTTAAAGGCGGTAATTCAAAACACGCCTATATTGCAGGGGGGTAAATGACTATTAACCTTTGTTTTTATTGTGCCCTAGTTGACGGCAAATGCTACACTTTCTTTCCAGTTTGTCACAAACATGCATTTTGGTTCGAATACAAGTACTGTTGGGGCAACCCTTTTTCTTTCGTCGCATCATGTCATTATGCCAAACTACTTCCCCATCATACTCAGGCCAGTAATCATCCTTCTCTACAACTAGAAATGCGACATTGTATACCTCGACCAAGGTGTCAGTCTTGTAAATTGGAGAAAGTAGTGACAATGCATCTCTGTGCGCATATGCACATGCTGCTAGGACATGTGAGCTAGGCATACGAAATGCTTGAAACTTTCCACAGCCGCACCAATGGTCATATAGTAGAACCCTATATTGTTGTCTCGATAATCCTTCATTGTGGTCAATTGTTTCTCTAACACTGAATGTGCGGTTGAATCGATAAAAAGCAGTAACATGATGATTGTTGGCCATTGTTGATTGTTCTTTCCAAAATTTCATGCAACTCTTGCTGAACAGTTGTCCCGATTCTCTAATAACACTCCACCTCTGACCTCTTGTTGAGAATAGCAAAGCCATCCTAAAGTAGGTTTCTTCCACCAGTGCAGTAATAGGTAGGTTTCGAATGCTCTTAAAAACACCATTCATGGTTTCCACAAGATTTGTTATCATGTGGCCACAATGTACGCCGTTGTCATAAGCCCTAGTCCATTTATCCCTTGCAAGGTTATCAATACACCTTCCCGCATCCGGATTTGACAATACAACTTCACTCTGATAATGTTGGAATGTAAGTTGAGTTAACGCATATCCTGCACTGACTAGTGTCTTCCGGAGGTGCCTATCCTTAATCTCCCGTATGAAATTCTAGGAAATATGTCGAATACAATATACATGTTTTGATGATGGGTGTTGCCATCCGTTTGCTGGATTGTTGTAAGCACTTTCAATGGAAGCATGCTTATTAAAGATTAAACGTGATTGATTCTCTGCATTCTGTAACTACTCACATTCAGAAGTTCATTGCATTTTGTTTTCACGTCCGTGTCTATATAAACACTTTGCATATTCATTTTACCTTTTTTTCACGCATTCATCATCTCTTATATGCATTTCTGTCTCTTCTTCTCCCTTTTTCAAAAACCCTAAAGTTAAGAAACCCCTTAGTCTCAAGCAATCTTCAATGGCATCTTCATCTAAACAACAAGTTGGTTCGTCTTCTCAACAACAAGAACAAGATCAACAACAACAACAACAGAATGTTCCAAAGAAGACCTGTCTGATTCCTTTGAATGAATTAGAAGTTATTGCTGAAATGATGGTCGACTTTGATAATCTGGAAGAACATGACATTCATCTGACGGAAGACATGAAATTTTAAGGTTGGGAAGCATTCTTCTATCGTTTGTGTGGACCAGTCTACCCAGATTTAGTTAAAGAGTTCTGGGTTCATGCAACAATCATGCCAAAAGCAATTATGTCATTCGTTTTGGAGAAGAAATGTCAATAACAGAAAATCTTCTCAGAAAATTGTTTGGTCTTGAAATTGTTGAAGGTGCTTCTAGAGCGATCATTGGAAGAACAGACTGGGATGCTTTTTATACAGAAATCTTCAAAGCTGGAAAAGAGTCTACAATTTTCAAGGAGTTGAAGACTTCCTACAGAATCTGGGCGAAGATCCTTCTGGGTTGCATCTATCATAGAAAGGCAACTGTCTCTTCTAACTATGTGAACAAGGACCAACAATACATCCTGTATTGTATTGGTAAACGAGAGAAGGTGGATCTTCCTTACATCATTTTCAACCACATGTGGAATCATGTGAAAGACTCTAGGGAGCAAGCCAAATTGAAGTCTACAAATTACAAAAGGAACATCATTCCTTTTGGAAGGATAATCACAGATCTTCTGGTCCAGGCTGGAATGGTTGGTGATCTGGAAATGGCTAGAATTATTAAGGATCCTTTTGCAATGTGTGGAAGTACCATGAATGCCCACACTATGAAGAAGATGAATCTGATTGAGACCATTGCTGCTCCTCCCAGCGTAGATGATGAAATCTTGACCAGAAAAGCTCTTGCTCTGGCGGATTTTAAACTATTTTTCAAGAATGAACATCCCATTGTTGTTGTCAGTTATTTCAAACTCTGTAAAGAAGAAGGTTCTGCGTATGATCCTGTGTGGATAAGCAAACAAAAGCTTTTCACTACAGCTGATCTTATACTAGAAACAGAGGATCAGAAAAAGAAGAAGAAAATAAAGCTAGAACATCCAGAAGGAAGGATAGACAAGGAAAAGAAAGTAGAGCAAAAAGAAGTTGTTCAAGAAAAAGAAGAAGAGAAGATGGAAGAAAAGAAGGAAGAGAAGAAGGAAGAAAAGAAGGAGAAAAAGAGGAAGACTATTGGTGATGGACCTTCTAAGCCTCAGAAGAAAAGGCAAAAATCTTCAGGTATTACCATTTTTGAGCCTGCTTCTGCTCCTATTTTAATTTCTAAACCTGCATCAATAGAAGCTCCACCATCTAAATCACCAGAAAAAGCCCCAGAAATTCCTCCCTCAACCACCAAACCTTCTAACCCTCTATCTTCTGTTCATACTTCTGAACCAATTCTTGAACCAATACCTTTAAAAACCGTCATTCCTCCTCACGCCATCATCTCCACCTCTCAACCTCCTCCAAATTCTAACTATGAACCTATTGTTGACACTGTTGTTTTCTTCAACCTCCCCTCTCTAGAATCTTCATTTTCCGACTCTTTCATTCGCCTCATGAACTCATATAAACCTCAAAACAATTCGTCTGACCCTATTGTCGTAGTCTTAGACTCTGACAATGAAGATGAATCCTCTCTTCTTCCATCCTCCTCAGACACTTCCTTTGTGCTTGATAGAGAACCTCAACCTTATGCTTTCTTCCACCCAGAACAACCAATTTCCATCCTCAATCCAAAATCTCCAATTATCCCTTTCAGAACCAACCCTCCAAAATCTTCTGTTGATGTACGTTTTGATTCATTAAAATCAAAGGTCAGGACAGGTTTAGACGTTCTGAAGGTTGCTCATGATTCCAAGCTATATCATGTAGCTACTGGAAAGCTTTGGAAAGCTTTCTCTGAAGTAGTGAAAGCAGAATTTCTAGATCTCCAGAAGGATTGCGTAGCTGCTTCTCCTGGTCCTACTGGACTCTTCTTGGAGTACATTCCTGGAATATACTACCATCCAATCATTGAATGGAAGCCTCTGGAAGAGAAGCCTTTCATTGATGAAATGGAAGTGGATAATTCTTTGGCTCTGGTTGTTTGGAAGCCTTATCCATATAAAGTTCTGACTGGAGATTTTTAGGCTCTGTTCAACTAGTTCAGGGAGAATCCTCTGGAAGCTCATCCTGATTTGGTGTATCCTGAAGTTGAGTATCCTCCAGAACTAGAGATTCCTACTACTGAAGTGCTTCAACCTGAAGAGATTCAAGTTCAAGAGATTCCTGTTGAAGAGGAACCAGTTGCTGAAACCCAGATGATTCAAACTTCTGACATTCCTACTTCTTCTGCTGGTCCTTCTTCTTTTGCTCTGTTTGAGACTCTGAAGGAACTCCAACAGAATCAGATTTCCTTGGCTAGTCTTCTGGACAAGCAAGATGACACCAATGAGGAATTCAGAACTTGGATGCAGAAACAAGAAGATACTTCCAAGAAGCAAGCTCAAGACACTGCTGAGATTAAGAACCTTCTGGCAGCTTTAGCCTTTAAGTTAACCCAGTCGTAGTCTGTTTTGTGTCTTAGTTAGTTTTCTTTGTTGTTTGCATCTATTTTGTTTGCATATTCCTTGTACTCTTCTTTTGATTAAATCAATGAAATCTTTTTCTCTCTTCATTTTATTGTGTCTTTCATCTGAATCTTTTATACTTTTTGATGTTATGATAAAAAGGTGAAGAAGCGTGCTAATTGAATTGATTTATAATATCAGTTGCTGGGCTTAAGTCTCAACATTCCTAACAATTATATTGCAAGTTTTTTGTCTTTGATAGTTTTGCAGGAATGTAATACTCTGAACAAGCTCAATATGAGGAGAAGCAAAAAGGGGAGAAGCAAATATAAAGAGAAGCATCTTTGAAGAAAATCTCAAAGAGTGAAGCAATCAAGCTCAATGTTCTGATACATTCCAAGCTCTTTCAAGCTCTGATATAAGCAATACATTAAAGTGCTCTGATACAGACCTTGCTCTGATTTCTCTGATAAAAGAAGTCTTGAAGATCAGAAAGACGCTATGATCTTATACAAGAAAGTTTATGCTCTAATTCAAGAAGCTATGAAGCTCTGATAGAAGCAAGCTTTCTTGATGTTCAGATAAGCCAAAGTGATCTCAAAGAGAAATTCAAAGATCTGAAGTGTTAGACGCTGGCCTTAGGATCTAGAGGGGGGGTGAATAGATCGTTCACAGTTTTACGGAGTTATACGACTTTTCAGCGGAAGTGATTCTGAATCGACTCGCGTCTATTCCGAACCACTATCGAAACGATTGTATATGTGTTTAAACCCAGTCAAAAACTTGAGGTAAATGATAAGAGTATACGTTGCAGAATCAAAGCGTTGCTCTTATTTAAAATCAGATTAACTTCTTGTATGATGGACAATGTTTGCAATGCAGTAAGAGTGATAGAAACAAATATACAAACACTTGGTGATAGTGATCAAATTGACGGTGATTCAATATGTGATGGATTGTGATGTTTATATAAGTTCTTAATTCACAATCTTAACACTCGAATCGTTGATCAATTTGCTATTATAACCAAATATGAACAGAACGTAAATGAAAAGGTAAAAGCGACAAGAACACGATATTTGTTTAGGCAGTTCGTCGATCGTCCTCGCTACGACTACGTCTGCCCCCAATTCCAAATTGAAATTGGGTAATCTTTCATTAATGTTGAAAGTAGTATATACAAAGAAGATAACAAAGCGATAAACCATAAACCAATTATGTCGATCCTTTGAATCTTCTTCCCCCTTAATCTTGAGTCAGATCAAGGTTATCCAAGAGCTTCACTTTGATCCCTTTCTGCAGTGTCTTCAATTCCCTCGAACCCTTGTTCTTCAATCTTCACACTCAGCCGGATCCTCGATGAAACCTCTTGATAAAAACCCCCAAGAAACACCTATCTTGGAGGACAAAACCCGCAGATTTTATTCACCAAAAACCCCACAAATCTTCACCCACTAGGAATCTTCAATTCCGTTCCATGGACGTTATCGAACTCGATCACTAACCCTCAACGCAAGAATGATTATGTGTAATTGCGTTGGAGATGACGAAGAACGAAGATGAGAAGCCTTTGTGTATCTTTCAGTCGTTGGTGTTGCTTTCAATGATGAACCTTGGACAATATATATGATAGCTTAACAGTTGGAGATGAGAGAAACAGAATTTTTGGCATTCTTGATCAGTTAGGTCGACCTCTTGTAGTGCTTAGGTCGACCTAGCAGAGCTTGCAGAATTTTGCTCCCAGTTAGGTCGACCTGTTTAAGGAGTAGGTCGACTAGAATCCTCTTCAAATGCATTCTGGGGACATTTTCTCAAATTAGGTCGACCTAGTTGTTGTGTAGGTCGACCTAGCAGACTGGTATGTAGATTTCATCAATTTAGGTCGACCTAGATGATGTGTGAGTCGACCTAACAGAAGTATATGGATTTTTCTCCATTTTAGGTCGACCTGGGTTGATGGTAGGTCGACCTAACTGCTGCTTTTCTGCATTCTTCTTGTTTTTCTTGTGTTGAGTCGACCTATATGCATAATAGATCAACCTGTTATGTCATAAGTGATCAATGCTTGCTTTTCTTTGAGTTTTCTGCTTCCACCTTGTTGCTTGTATGCTTATTGAGTTTGCCATGAATCAAAAACATCTTTGCTTTTCTTTGTGATTGTAGTCTTGTATTCACATGAAGTTGTCCAATGGAAGCTCTGAAGAGAAGCTCTGAATATTCCGAAGTTCAAAGTTCAACGTGAAAGTCTCAACTGAAGTGGGAAAATACTCAGGAAAGTCTTTTATTTATAAAATCTTCTAGTATTAATTTCAGGGGGGATTGTTAATCTCAGGGGAGACATATTCACACACTCTGATTAATATGCTTAATGCTATATCTGTGTATTGTCTTTTTCATCTGATATTCTGGATACAAATTCATATCAATTTTGTATGCTTTTGTCATCATCAAAAAGGGGGAGATTGTTAGAACAAGAAATGTTCTGATCAGTATTCTTAGTTTTGATGATAACATTATGTATGAATTTTTTATAAGAGAATGCGGTACTCTAATTATTCACGTTTTCCATTTCAAGAAAAGTATAAAAGAGTATGCACAAATCAGCGTTCAGAAGCACTGACCCAAAAGTTCTGGATGGCTTCATCAGAACATGGTCTGGCAAGACATCAGAAGATGGTCCTTCAGAATTAGAACATGAACTGGAAAGCATCAGAAGATGGCAGTCAGAAGCTAAGCTTTGAAGCTCTAATGGTATCACCCTCAAAGCACTTCAAGTCTGAAGACAGAAGTTGCATCTACACCAAAGTTGAAGACTCTGAAATTCAAACGTCTATTCTACATATTCTGAGTCTAGAAGAAAGTACAAATACAAAAGGCTATAACGTCAAATCTCTGACTAACAAAAGGAACGTTAGAAGCAACAAAAGGGAAAGTCAGTAAAAGCAGCAAAAGCATGGCTCGAGGTAGTTGACAAAAGTGTGAAACATTAAATGCAGCGTTGTACTATTCACGCAAAGCATTAAATGCTCCCAACGGTCATTTCCTCTCAACGCCTATTAATAGAAGTTCTGATTCAGAAGTAGTAACAACACTCTTGCGCAAATACACTGAAACGTTGTCAAACTGAAAATCATATAAGAACTTCATCTTCAACCTCAGAACTTTGTAATATCTTAGTGAGTGTTAAGAACTAGAACTTAAGAGAAATATCACTTGGTGATTACAGCTTTCTTAGAAGCAATTCAAACTCTTGTATTATTTATTTTACATTGATTGTAAAAGGATTTCCTAGAGTGATCAAGTTGTGATCTGTATACTCTAGAAGACTTAGAGGGTATCTAAGTGGAGAACCATTGTAATCAGTTTGATTAGTGGATTAAATCCTCAGTTGAGGTAAATCACCTTGTCAGGGGTGGACTGGAGTAGTTTAGTTAACAACGAACCAGGATAAAAATAATTGTGTTCTTTATTTTTATCTACCATTTTTGAGAAGTTACACTTATTCAATCCCCCTTTTCTAAGTGTTTTTCACTCCTTCACATAGCCTCTGTGCAACCCCAATTGTATAAGAAAGATTCTAGAGTTACTTATATTCAACAGAATGTATGGCAGAATCTTACAGCTATAATTAAAGTTTCAAAGATACTTGAGAAATATCTCAAGTCCACTCATAATGGCATGGTTTATTGGAGCTGTTGAATATCAACTGATCAATGATATTCATAATCATCTGCAAGTGTGAAACTTGAAAAATTTCAAGGCTGGAGTGTTCCTAGAAGGAGGAACAGATGTCCTACCAGATGTTAGGACATTAAGAACTGGTATGCAGCTACCAGCTGAAGAACAGATGTTCTGGTGCTAAACTAATGTAGTGTGAGAACATTTGTTTGGAACATACTCCTTGTATGGAAGAGGAGACATCTGACTACAAGTTGATCAGGACACGATTAACACGTGCTTCTACTCCAATTCTGTTAGAAGTAAAAAGCTCAGTACCAAAGAAAACTCATGAAGGTATTCCTTTCTGATCCTTTATGTTTAAATCAAGGTGAGCTTACATCTGGTATTTTCCCCTGATCAATGGAACCAGATATGTGTATTTTCATTCATAACCATAGAGCAGTCGTTGGAGCTGAATACTGTGTCTCAACCACAGTGAAATATGGTCAAGAATGTTTACTACCCTAGTTGTTATCCATAAAGGGTAGTGTTATTTGGAATCAAGGAAGTCAGATGGCTCAGAAGAATATGACTAATTCAGTGTTATGCTATAACTAAGTCTGTTCCAGAAGCCTAAATTAGGGAATCTCCTCTATAGGTATAGACTATAGCATCCATTATCTCAATATCAGAATGAAAGTCTGAAGAAAAGCTTATTGAGATGCTGGCTATTGTCTTCCTTGATATGTCCGGATATTGCTGACAATTGCATTATTCTGTTTCCGCCGCAAGTGTTATGAATTTGACGTTAAAGATGTTAACCAAGAACCATGAAGGATGATGTCATATCAGATGTCACAACATCATCTCAAGATCTTCAGTTTCCTTGTATTGTGTTTGCCAAGAGAAGAAAGTATAAATGTGAAGAGGTAATCAGTCAGAATGGCCTAGTGTGAGTAGAAAATTCTAACTGAATAACTGGTAAGTACTTTGACGGGAGACTTAGTACTTATTGGGTGTAGAACCTGGATGCAAGACTGAGAAGAAGAAACCAGTCAGGATGAACTAGTGTGAGTAGTAAATCTTACTGAGTAACTAATAAGTACTTTGACGGAAGACTTAGTACCTATTAGATGAGAAGTCCTTCTAGTTACGTATTCAAGGACCTGTGTGAACCAAAGGTCCGTGTTCACTATTATCAACACATATTAAGGAAGTGTGGCAAGAGTATCTGGTGAAGCATACTGACTCTGTTAAATATCTTGATAGGAGCTGGATATTTACAAATGTCCTTATGAAAAACTCAGACTTGTATGCTGAAGATTGATTTATGGTTATACAAACATAGTTTCTTCTACTTCAAGTTGCAGAGTGTGGCAATCTGAACCTTGTGTTGCAAGAAAACTGAGGTTTCTAAACTTGGAAACTGTGGCAAATTCCAAATGAAAGGAGCTTCAAGGACGAACATAAAAGATGTCCTAATTTTGTATATCTCAGAGGGAGTAAGAAAGTACGAAGATCAACAAAGACAATGTTATTCTTCTTCTAATCAAATGGAAAGTCCTTCTAAAACTAATCTTTAAGCCAGAAAAACAATGTCACACGAGATGTCATAACATAACTCAAGTCATGTTTATTCTTAAAGACTAGCAAGGAATATTCTTTGCATTATCATCCGAAGACATGTATTGATGGCGTGTATCACTTGTTCTGACTTAGTGCATGCTCCAACCTATGCACAAGTCCACCTGGTGCAGTTCTTCTTCAAATAACATCTCTTGATCAAGACTTTGGTTAAAGTCCAGGTATGTTGTTTAAATTGCTCAGGTTTATAGAGTCTTTTCCGTTTTGTTTGAGTCTTGTTTGAGTCTCTCATGTTCGTCTTTAGGATATGAGGAAAAGTATAGAGTCTAAGTTATGGTTGTCAAATTGTGACAATCATAGGGTTTAAGGGTAGTGTTCAGACATAGTTAAGTCTGAGGTCATTCTTTACAGTTTTTTTTGTAAAGAGTAAAGTCTTGTTTTGTATTGTGAACACAAGTTGTTTCTTGTGTTCCAAGTCATTCTATAGAGACGTGTTATCTTTATAGATTGTCAGAGTTTGTTTGAGTTTGGATGTCAGACGAACTTATGTCTTGAGTGATATCAACATCATACTGTGCTATTAGCCTGGAAGAATGTCTAGGAATATGCATGTGAAGTTTGAAAAAGCGACATTATTGTCTAAAGTGGCAGTTTAGACATAATGTGGATTAGAATGGGCAGGTTCTGATCTTGATGTTGGTAATGTGATCTGGCAATACATAATTACTTTCATAATGAAGACTTCACTTCGTGAATATGACTATGAAGATAAAAGTTCTATGATGTGATCAACACAGCTGAAGATAAAGGAGGATCCTCCCGGTTCAAGGAGCATGTTAATCAATGTGTAATATTGAGAAACATCATATCAAGAAGGATTTCAAATTGTCTTAAGCAGACCATGATCTGATACAAACATGGTAAGGTTATGCTCAACAAAGTACAAGAAGTGGCAGTTCTTTATGTTGAAATTGTGGCAACCTTTATGTGTGTAATGTCAAGAGGTCGTCAGTTGATCATTTCTGGAGGAGATAAGTTGGTAGACACAAGGGTCTGTTGCAGAAAGAGATATGAAGCTTCTGGAATATACTCGTAGTACTAATGACAGACACAATGTTATAACATCAAATTTCAGGTGTAAGTATTTAATGTAAAGGAGAAACATTGCCATAACGAGTGTGTTAAGTAGGATAGTTGAACAGAGGGTGCTCTCTTGAAGATATGAAGATGCGTCTTATATTTTCCATTCATCATTACAAGTTTATTCCTTGAAGAAGCTCAGACTATCTCAGATAGGGGGAGTGACTTCTTATGTCAAGAAAAGCATCTTGGTCAAAAAAACTTTAACATCATGAAGAAAATGTGACATTATTGTCAGTTATTTGTGAATGGTTGAATCTAACCATGTGCAACTGGAATCCACAATTCTTTCTCTACACTAATGAGGTAGCTGTATGTCTAACAGTCTCAAGGTGTTCAGAACAATAGAAGTCTATGTCTATGACTAGTGAGTCAGAAGAGTAAGTGGGGAGTCTGTTACTTGGTCCATAGGATGCTTTGTCTTAATCTTTTGAAGAATCTTGAGCTATGTGCTTAAAGGGAAGAAAAGTGACAATGTTTGACAGGATGTCATGACATGTTTAAATACATTGATCTTCTAAGTCAAACAAGGAAATCTGTCTTGAAGTTTATCCACACATCAATGGTCGGTGTAGAGTACAATTAATGACTATGCATGCACTGGTATTTTAAGATAACTCCTATCAGAAAAACAGTCAATAACTGCTTTGGAAAGAGTAATTGCTTTTGGAATTGTTTCCTAATTAACCGTTTGACCGTTGAACAAGACCAAATACCATCGTTATTTCCTATAATCTCAAATGGCTATATAATGGCGTATCCACACATTACAGAAATCAAACTCTCTCAAGATGTCATTCGTGTGTGTCCTTATGAGTCGTGTCTGGGTTTGGTATTGTGATGGGTTACTTTACCAAAACCTATTCAGAAAAAGAAAAACACGGGTTGGGGATGTTTGTTGTCTCTACCATGGGTTTTTCTGCAATAACAGCAAAGATGTTCCTTCATATACAACCCTCAGTATAGGAACCAATTTCGTTGTGATTTGTGATCTGAGTTATGAACACAATTTTGATTTGTGTTCTGAGTTACGAGGAATAATGGCAAGAATCCATTCTTGGTCTCTCTTAAAACTTGAGCTACGAGTGGATTTCTAGTTGCATACAACGGTTGTCTCCCAGATTTGCATGTTTGTCATATTATGGCTAAAAAGGGGGAGAGATACTGATGTTGATTTTGCTACTGTCAAAAGAAGCAGACGTGGCCTTAAAAAACAACATTTGTTGTCTTGAAAGTTGAAGTTGCTGCTAATTGTTATAAATGCATAGTTTTAGCCAAAATAAGTCAAAGGGGGAGATTGTTGATGCTCTGCTCTGTATTATTGTCTGATTGGAATCTATGTTTGGCTAAAACATATAATAGCAGCAAAAGGTATTTATATGAATAAGTCTTGCAAATATAAAAGAACAAAACAAGTACAAAAGCAAGATGTTATATGGAATGTCATGACTTCAACCATGACATCGCGCCTCCAAAACTGGAATGAAGATTCAGTTTGATTCTCAACAGATACACAATATTCGGTGAATATTATGTAATCCTATGTGGCGCAAATTTAAAGGTCAAAATAATCAAGTTATAATATTGAAGAATCAGATCAGAAGATTGAAGATTCAGCAGTTTCAAATTTAGGAGATAAATTAGGAAACTGATGATTAAAAGACCTTGATTGTAGCAGAAGATATCTGCAGATTTGTAACAGCAAGGGGTGCTGCAATTTGTAAGCCCAAGTCCAATTGGGAATAGGTTATAAATAGAAACCTTGTGATGCAAAAAAATATAGAAAAACCGTGTTTAGAAAAGATGTAGTCATTAGGGTTTCTATAGGTAGACCATCTAGGTTGTGGGATGGCTGCCATGTCCTTCTCGAAACCTATAGGTAAGAGAATTGATTGTTCTTGTAACAGCCCGAGCCTTCGGCGTTCCTGGCACTGTCACCTCACGATCTTCTCTACCCCCCTCACTAGTAGAGTTTTTGCCTTTCGTGGGAATCGAACCCTGTACCCTGGGGTTCAAGTACATGTTCATTCCATTCCCACTACCACTTGAGCTAGCTCAAGTGGTAGTGGGAATGGAATGAACATGTACTTGAACCCCAGGGTACAAGGTTCGATTCCCACGAAAGGCAAAAACTCTACTACTGAGGGGGGTAGAGAAGATCGTGAGGTGACAGTGCCGGGAACGCCGAAGGCTCGAGCTGTTACATAAAAAGGCGCCTTTTTAATGTAACACCCCGATATCCGCTGCACGCATCAACCGTGTCGGCCAACCGAGCATGTTACCGGCTTAATCAATAATCCCCCCTAGGTCCGCTTATCGGCTGCCCAGGAAATATTGTTTTTGCCTTCCGCAAGAATCGAACCATGTACCTAGGGGTTAAGTACATATTCATAGCAATTCCTGCTACCACTTGAGCTACTGTAACACCCTTCTAAACCCCGCGGAAATTAATAAAATAATTCAGAGTAAAACATGAAAACAAGGGTGCCACAATTCAATTTAAAACAATTTATCATAAATCCATTGTCATGCTTCACTTAGGAACGAATCATCAATTTAACAAAATCATGTTTTTACACAACGGAATATTCATCATACGGATAAGCATAACACCATCTATGCAATATCCCACAAAATTAATACAATAACAACACAATGGAGTAACATCATAGACTCTAAACTAGCGTTCCCCAGTGTTACAATATCAGAGCATGACACCGACGCTATACTTAAACAAACTGGCCTATGAGCTATCCTCACCAAAGCCAAAAGCCGCTACTCGCCAATCTGAAATGTCAACAGTAAGGGTGAGTCTCATTCAAATTAACAAATGTTATTGAATCATAAATAATAACACATCATAGTTACATCATTCACCCAATTGTTTCATAAACAGACATTCAGACAAGTTTCATCATCACAAAATAATCAACCAACACATCATCAATATTTATAACACTGGAATACATCCAATCATGTTATAAAAGTCATGCATATGAATGCAACTGACACTATGCATGTGGTACCAACATCATCAAATGGGAATAACCCATGACCGATCCAACATCATCAAGATACGGCCCTGCCAGCACAGATTCCACACAATGGGAATCATGCCCTTCACTGATCCAACACACCCTCATGGATACAGTATCATCAATGAACATGAATGAATGCAACATATAAAACATACTTATACCATTGTCAAGTCTAATGAGTAACATCATCAAATACTCATTTTATCATCATCATCATCATCAACATCATCATCATCATCAAGGTATGTTTATATACATTAGCATCATTCAAATACAATCAATCATCATCATCATCATCAAATAACATACATGTATCCACATCAATTATCATCATCAATAAGGAAGAACATACATGTATCCACATAATTCTAAAACAAAGCAATCATCATCATACAATTCTCAACAATCGTCACATCATAATGTTTTTCAAAACAAAATCTTATATTGTCACATTTCATCATATATGTCAACAATACATCATCCATCCAACAGATAAGATATTCACATCATCACGAAACTATCTCATAAGCTTCATCATACCAACAAACAAATCATCACATAATAATGTCTTAAACAGAGTTTGTATCGTTACACCTTATCATATATATCCACAACACATCATACATCAAAACAAGCGAATGTTGATAAAATAAATTCAAGATGCTGCTCATTTTATTATTATAACACAAAGAATATTTCATAAGCTTTATCCTGCTCGAAACGGCACTTAAAAGAGGCCAACGGTTCGAAAGTTATGCATTTTTAAACTTTTCACAAATTACTAGCAGCACGCGGCGCCACACATTGTTCGCAGCGCGCAACGAATAGAAAACATGCCTTCGCGGCGCAAACAAAGGTTCGCGGAGCGAAACGAGAAAATAACTACGCCTTCGCGGCGCCAACCTACCTTCGCGGCGCGAACTGACAAAAATCAGAGATCTCAATCGCAATTGACAGCATACGAACATGAATCCCAAATCCCTCAACCTCGACCAAATCGATTCAAGTTGATCAAACGCCACAAAACAGCCACACAACATATATCATACACACATATAACATATATTATGCATCATCAAACATCATACAACACCAAATTCATGGAATTCATCAAAATAGATAATTATCAACAAACATCCCCAAAATCCCAACTCTATCATACGACTCAATTGACATGAAATAATATATCTATATCAGTCCTATTATCCATAACCCGATAATAGATGTTAATCGGAAGAGTCCCCCCTTACCTTAGCCAAGAATCTGGACTTTTCCCCTTCTTCTTCATCAAACCCGTAAGCCATTTTCCCTCAAATTCAGCAAGAATCTCCCATCTTCAGACTCGCTTATATCCCTCATCGAGAACCTCCCTGACACGAATTAATATATCAAATCGAAGGAAATTTTGTGTAGAATCCGAATCTTCGAGAATTACCTGATTTGGAGTTACGAGCAGAGAGTTATGACCCATTTTGTGAGGGCTGCACCATGAATACGAAAATCTCTTTTCTCCATGAGCTCTCTCCTTCTTCCTCTTAGGTTTTTCTTCTCTATTTTCCAATTTCCTTCTTTTTCTTATTTTATGAAAAATAAAGCAAAATAACTTTAGTAATAAGGCCTATCAATTACACCCCCTCCATTACTAACCACAACTTAGCCCAATAGCTTATTTTACACAATTTCCAACTTAATTCCAATTAAAAATACCAATAATCCAATAAATTAATTTAAACTCCCATTAAATTAATAAATGTAAAATATGGGGTGTTACAACTCTCCCCTACTAAAAGAGTTTTCGTCCTCGAAAACATACTTCCAGTGAAAAGTCCCGGATAGAGCCTTTCATCTGACTCTCCAGTTCCCATGTAACATTTCCATCAGTCGATCCTCAAAATCCATCTGACATAACCAACAGGAAACATGTTTCATACATTCAAATCCCAGTTCTTACGTCGCATTTGACCATCCAAAAGGATACCACTCGCTATATCTCCAAAAGGTTAACAACAATAGAACATTGAGGTACAACCTATACAATACGCTCAACAACTGAGTAATACAATTACACAATCCATAGTATGATCACACTTGATCCACAATGCAGTAATGCATTCCATCTACCAAATATACCAACCTTAGACACACTCTTTCACCTGAGCGATAAAATAATACTTACACTTTTCACCAACCGCTTCCTTCAAGAAACTCAATACTCATATTCCCGTACTATTGAATCCCAATTATCTGTCTCCTCTTAAGTCACACCATCAATTATCCAACATGTTACATTCCGCTTTTTCCGCACTACTTTGATTACTCATCATAATCATCTATACCAATTAGATTTCTGAGTTTCTCCCGATTCCGACTCTCTTTACTCATTTGTCCAAGAATCATTCTTCATCATCCATGGTACCAATTTACCACTCAGTAATACTTACTCGCACTCAAAAACAAATTCCTGATTTACTTCATCTATTAAAACATTCTCACCACCGGAACGAGTACGCACAAGTAGTTATAATCACACTCATCAGCCTCGATATACCACTACTTACATAATAGCTCAAACTGAATCCCACTCTTCTTTAAGAATTAAATCAACCTCGTCCTTCTTAGAGTATAATTCCTTATTATATCTGGAATCTACAACACCACCTCAATAACAGTGCAAAATTATTACAACATCATATAGCATCAACTCTTCGTTTTAATTTCGCCGAATACATACTCGTTAACTACGTACAACCGTAATAACATATTCATCATCTCGGCAATTATTCAAAAGAGTTATAATTCTTCGACACGACATCCTTACCTCCACTGGATTCTAAATCCAACATATAGATCAACACATATTCTCTATGTAAGCTCCTGACATATTAATTCCTCACCTCCCACGAGTAGTACTCATAACACTACTCCACATCACACTTTCGCTGTGCGACTCTGATTTACCCGCCATAAGTCATTTGTCCATCATGTTGCACTCTTTCATATCCACCTCTTCATAAATTCACACAACATAGTGAGTGATTATTCCCACGGCTCCGCATTCATCACATCTTATACCATTAAGGTAACAAAACAAGTTCATCTCATTTATAAGATTTCGTCTACTATCAACAAGAGATTAAGGGTGATCAAGTCCTCAATTTGTCAATAGATAGTCGTCATCCATATTTAAGCATAAACTGTCGTTACTACATAACAGTGTCCTTTCCGGGTTTGCATCCAAACTCATTAACATCGTCGTAGTTCAATAATCCACTACGGTGTCCTTCTTCTAGAATATTCTTCCGAAGCTCAAAACATCAGAAACACAAATTCAATCACTCAACCTCATTATATTATTCCCGTCGATTCTGAATTCACCGCCTTTACCTTGGTAATTCAAAGTCAACCTATCGATCAACTCAACACCGTCTTTCTGACCTTCTCTAATCTCGTCAAGAATACCACTAGTCAGCCTTAGTATACCCAAACTAACACTATTAGGATCACCTTCACATACCAACTCAAGTCTCTAAATTGTCCAATTAAATCCAACTCATTCATCATTAGCACCGACATATTTAAAGACTTCCTACGCAACACAATAGCTCAACATTTTCCTTACTAGGATGGTAATTCAAACCAAAATCATAATCCTAGAAAAAAAATACTCTAATCATCTCTGCTGCCTCATATTCAATAGGTGTCAGAAATCCTCTAAAATTCTCTTTTTTTTTTATACTTATCGTTACTCTGCCATCACAAATACGACTCCAAGAGTTCTAAAGTTTATTCCATCTTTTCTACCAATTCACTTCTCACTAAAATCCACCAGTACTCAAACCATCTTTATTACCGAACATCTCATCAACAACATATTCCACTCAATTCTGTTTCAAACAATCACGATAGTAGGCATTCCTATTCAACAAGTTTCACACTTCCTTAACCGACTTCACAATATCTCCTTATAGGATCAATCTATTGTATTTATAACCCTCCCATAAGGTATAACATAATCTCTCCTCTTCGTAGGTTCAAACGGCACATTAATCCGACACTCGGAACTCATGATATGAATTTTCCAGTCATTGCCCGAAAAATGCAACACCGACATCATGCAGCGACACTCTATACGATATATCCAAAACTTCTCAATTGGTAAATTCAATTCTTAAAATTACTCCTCAACAAACCTTCTAATTATTCCTTCGATCCATTCAACACTGACACTGACACTGACATCCCGTGCAGTACCAATAAACAAGTCTAGTTATAAGAACAAGAGTAACCGTAACTCTACCTCTTTCCAACGTCATCCAGTCACAATTAAATATTTTACAGCTGCTGCAACTATTTTTATAACAAAGTTCATCTCGTTAGCTTTCCGACGCTTCAAACGGAACTCAATTCGGATGTCCAGAACTTCAGTTATGAATTTTCGAAGTTCCGCAGCTATTCAGCAATTTTCCTGCGTTTTGCTTACGGAAATCTCTCTCCAAAACTCATTCTCTTCAACTCTATCACATTCCAAACAGCCCCTTATCGTATCTCTTCACTTCCAAACATTCTTATGACTTGAGAAACACATCCTATCGCCAAAGTGCGATTTCTGGAACATTACGACAGCAATCCTCTTTGCAAACTTGCAGCCGAATCTCTTCCAAGGCGTAAAGCTACTCAACTGACATCTTCGCAGTACACCTGTAGAGCTGACACACCACAACTTTCCAATTTCCTTCTCTTACAATAACTGTCAATTACTTCTAATCATCTTCCTTCAAGATGTTCCAACTCAATTCCCAGTGAAGTCTTAATTCCATGTCACCTTCAATTCGGGAAACCACAACTCCAACAACGCTCGCACTGTTGCCAACAACAGCCTACCGAATCAATCATCTGACAACCGAAGCATAATTGAGAAGTGAAGCTTCTCCCCCACTTGTTTCAATCCATCACCTGCAACAAAACAGCCAAGTACCGACAGTGATTCCCTCACATGTCGTGTACCAAGGGATAAAACGCCGACAGTATACAACTGTCGCGCAACTCAACTGACTCGACAATTGGCCGGACGGACCGACCTGCTCTGATACCACTATTGTAACACCCTTCTAAACCCCGCGGAAATTAATAAAATAATTCAGAGTAAAACATGAAAACAAGGGTGCCACAATTCAATTTAAAACAATTTATCATAAATCAATTGTCATGCTTCACTTAGGAACGAATCATCAATTTAACAAAATCATGTTTTTACACAACGGAATATTCATCATACGGATAAGCATAACACCATCTATGCAATATCCCACAAAATTAATACAATAACAACACAATGGAGTAACATCATAGACTCTAAACTAGCGTTCCCCAGTGTTACAATATCAGAGCATGACACCGACGCTATACTTAAACAAACTGGCCTATGAGCTATCCTCACCAAAGCCAAAAGCCGCTACTCGCCAATCTGAAATGTCAACAGTAAGGGTGAGTCTCATTCAAATTAACAAATGTTATTGAATCATAAATAATAACACATCATAGTTACATCATTCACCCAATTGTTTCATAAACAGACATTCAGACAAGTTTCATCATCACAAAATAATCAACCAACACATCATCAATATTTATAACACTGGAATACATCCAATCATGTTATAAAAGTCATGCATATGAATGCAACTGACACTATGCATGTGGTACCAACATCATCAAATGGGAATAACCCATGACCGATCCAACATCATCAAGATACGGCCCTGCCAGCACAGATTCCACACAATGGGAATCATGCCCTTCACTGATCCAACACACCCTCATGGATACAGTATCATCAATGAACATGAATGAATGCAACATATACAACATACTTATACCATCGTCAAGTCTAATGAGTAACATCATCAAATACTCATTTTATCATCATCATCATCAACATCATCATCATCATCAAGGTATGTTTATATACATTAGCATCATTCAAATACAATCAATCATCATCATCATCATCAAATAACATACATGTATCCACATCAATTATCATCATCAATAAGGAAGAACATACATGTATCCACATAATTCTAAAACAAAGCAATCATCATCATACAATTCTCAACAATCGTCACATCATAATGTTTTTCAAAACAAAATCTTATATTGTCACATTTCATCATATATGTCAACAATACATCATCCATCCAACAGATAAGATATTCACATCATCACGAAACTATCTCATAAGCTTCATCATACCAACAAACAAATCATCACATAATAATGTCTTAAACAGAGTTTGTATCGTTACACCTTATCATATATATCCACAACACATCATACATCAAAACAAGCGAATGTTGATAAAATAAATTCAAGATGCTGCTCATTTTATTATTATAACACAAAGAATATTTCATAAGCTTTATCCTGCTCGAAACGGCACTTAAAACAGGCCAACGGTTCGAAAGTTATGCATTTTTAAACTTTTCACAAATTACTAGCAGCACGCGGCGCCACACATTGTTCGCAGCGCGCAACGAATAGAAAACATGCCTTCGCGGCGCAAACAAAGGTTCACGGCGCGAAACGAGAAAATAACTACGCCTTCGCGGCGCCAACCTACCTTCGCGGCGCGAACTGACAAAAATCAGAGATCTCAATCGCAATTGACAGCATACGAACATGAATCCCAAATCCCTCAACCTCGACCAAATCGATTCAAGTTGATCAAACGCCACAAAACAGCCACACAACATATATCATACACACATATAACATATATTATGCATCATCAAACATCATACAACACCAAATTCATGGAATTCATCAAAATAGATAATTATCAGCAAACATCCCCAAAATCCCAACTCTATCATACGACTCAATTGACATGAAATAATATATCTATATCAGTCCTATTATCCATAACCCGATAATAGATGTTAATCGGAAGAGTCCCCCCTTACCTTAGCCAAGAATCTGGACTTTTCCCCTTCTTCTTCATCAAACCCGTAAGCCATTTTCCCTCAAATTTAGCAAGAATCTCCCATCTTCAGACTCGCTTATATCCCTCATCGAGAACCTCCCTGACACGAATTAATATATCAAATCGAAGGAAATTTTGTGTAGAATCCGAATCTTCGAGAATTACCTGATTTGGAGTTACGAGCAGAGAGTTATGACCCATTTTGGGAGGGCTGCACCATGAATACGAAAATCTCTTTTCTCCATGAGCTCTCTCCTTCTTCCTCTTAGGTTTTTCTTCTCTATTTTCCAATTTCCTTCTTTTTCTTATTTTATGAAAAATAAAGCAAAATAACTTTAGTAATAAGGCCTATCAATTACACCCCCTCCATTACTAACCACAACTTAGCCCAATAGCTTATTTTACACAATTTCCAACTTAATTCCAATTAAAAATACCAATAATCCAATAAATTAATTTAAACTCCCATTAAATTAATAAATGTAAAATATGGGGTGTTACAGTTCTCACTCGAAACCTGTAGGTAAGAGTTGAGTATTGTGTTCTTGATTGAAGCTGTGAAGCAAGATCAAGGTATTGTTCATTGTTAATTGTGTAAATAGCTGTTGCAGGGTTCTAATAGTTAGGTATCACTAGGGAGTGAGCAGGTTCTCTTGTCTTGGATGGATATCTGAGATAAAGGTTGCATTGGGTAATTACTAGGTAAACCACAGGTTGTTTATCTGTAAACCAGAAGTTGTTTACATAAAATAGTACTACTGATAGTGAAATCTTCTTCCTGGCTTGGTAGCCCCCAGAGTAGGTAGTTAAACCGAACTGGGTTAACAATTAGGGTCAGGTTTGATAGTTGTTCCTTTACAAAACCAATAAAGTTTACAATCTGGTTATATTGACTGAACATATATGATTCCAGTTCTCATAGACTCCTTCTTAGGGGTAATTAAAAATTGGGGGATCTTTCTGTTCTGCCTCTGCTGCGTTGATAACAGATCAGATGTCTTGATATCTTGAATGACATCCTGAGTCTTTCATACTAGAATTTCAATATATATACACACACACATATAGGCACCATTTGAAATAGCTAACCTAATTTTGGTTGGTCATAGGCGCAATTTTAAATGGTGCATGCTCCTTTTTTTTTACTGTTGGCGCCATCTGGTATGGCGCATACTCCAGGGTGTGCTGCCAAACCTAGACACTTTGGTAAATTTCTCCAAAATATGGTTTTTTTGGTATTTTTTTTTAATAGGTGGTTATTTAAATTTTTTTTGGTAATGTTGTGAAAAGACTCACCAATTTTATTTCCCAGTCTAGTGTGCTATTTATAATATCCCATAATTGTCTAAGCATGTTTAATTATGTTAAGGATTGTTAAGAGGAACTAAATTGGTTAGTTAGAATCAAAAGGTTTTGTGTAGGAAGTAACCAAATGGCAAACTTGTGAATACTACTTAGTTAAAGGGCATTGTGGTAACTAGCCATCTCTATTTAATGACATAAGGACTTGTTTGGATGCACTTCTATCCTTTTATCCCACAAAATCAGAATTTGAATGTGAAGAGTTCTTAAGCAAATAGAAAGAAGAAGGAACTCATGGCCATGTTTCGTTTTCGCAACCTTGAGACAACCTTCACTAAATAGGTCGTAAATTTTTACTCGTAACTCAGATTTAAGTGATTCTTCTATTTCTGAAATCTACACAAAATTCTAGTCAATTTAATATGTGATCTCGTTTCAAGAAGGTTTGTATTGAAGGAGAAAAACACATTTGAAGTTTGGGATTTCATGCCAAAATTCCTCAAAGGGGGAGATTGTAGATTCTCTAACTGTATGATTGGCATTAATTTTAGTAAAATAAATTAGATAGCAACATGTAAGATAGAATGTTTCAACATTGCAGAAAATATATGTTGAACATGATGTTCTATCATCTACATCTGGTGTAACATGTCGAACATGATGTCCTATGCAAAGATCACCCAACATCGTGACTAAGTGCTAAGTTGGGCTTTTGAATTTTGTTTAAGTTGTTTCAAATGTAGAATATTTGGAGAATATTATGCAATCCAATATAACGCTTAACCCAAGGATAAAAGATTTTATCTGTTTAAAGAGATTTAATTGGTTTCTAAATTTTGAGAATATTTAGGAAACCGATGATTGAAGATCTATTTTCTTGGAGAATATTTCGCACATCTCTAGTAGTCTCCCTACTGCATTTTGAAGCCCAAGTCCAGACTAGATATGTGTTATAAATAACAAGCTACAAAACTTTGAAGAGTAGTGTCATACCCCAATTTTTTACCCTAAGATCCCGCGTCTCAGACTTTGTTTAAATCACATCAAGATCATGTGCGAGGCCCTCTTGCGCTTCTCTCATTTTGAGCTCACCTGCAAGGGAATCACCAGGCACATCTTTGTTCATATTTCTATTCATTTTTAGTTATTATGTTTCACTAACCATTAATCAAAATTCAAAAAATAGTTTTTATTTTTGTTTCTTTATCAGATAGGGTCTGAGGATCAAGAAGTTCAGGTGATTTTTCTCATCAGGGTTCAGAGGTTTGAATCAAGACTTTATTATTGTGGTGATGATTGTCAAGTGGTTAAGAATCAATTCAAGAGTGTTCAAGTTCAGTCAAATGATATTGAATTTTTGAGCATTTATTTTGTTCAAGAATTTAATTCGAGATGAAGAAATCATGCAAATTGAATTATTTGGAGTTGAAAACCAAGTTCTTAAGGATTAGTGCAAGTTCTCATTTCATAAAAAAAAAAATCCAATTCATGATTTGATTCCAAAGTTTCCATTCAAGATGTAAGAGTTTCAATTCTATGATCATTCAACATACAAATTTCGAAGCTTCAAATCCAAGAAAGTCCATTCAAGTTCATAACTCATTCCAAATTACAAGGTGGACGGATTCTCAAAGTTACATCATTATGTTTACATAAGGATAAATTCAAAATATTCCAAGTCCACACCATTTTCTTCAATATTTCTCCATGTCCATGCTCATGTCTTCCTTTGAATCTTCCAAGCTCAATAATCTTCAAGATTTCATCCATGCTTCTCTTTCAACTTTTATCAATTCATAAAGGAAAAGAAACAAAGGTGGAGTTAGCAATTTCCCAAATACAAATAAATCAATCCACAAAAAGTTTGACAAAGATTCAAGGCCCAAGAACATGTTCAAACAATATCTCAAGAATATAAAACAAAAGCTGAAAATTGGAAATAAAGAGGGATTTTCGGTTTGGGCTGCAGAAAAAAACGGGTTTCGTTCCTATTGATTCTCATTCCGGATTCATCAAAATTTTGGCCCAGATTTACTCATTTCAAACCCTAGTTTCTACACTATATAAGCATTGACTCACACTGACACAAAGGACCTTTTGCTCAGAACTTTTCAGACTTACTCAGAACAAAATCAGAAAAAAACTCACCTGAACCGAGCTTGACCGAAACCACCGCCGGAATTCCAAAACCACCGTGCCGGAATTTCAAACCACCACTGTTTCTTCACTTTTTTGGTTCCAAAAGGTTGATAATCTTCATCTGAACACAAATTCATCTTTAGTTATGTGATTCATGCACTGTGGTGCTACATTTGAGCTTAGAGATTCATAACTTTAACTGTAGATCTACTCTTTTCCTTAAGTTTTGCTTTAAACTAACCCGATATTCAAGGAAGTGAGAAGAAACCGAACGCAAACAAGTAAAAAAATTTGAGTTCTGGGAACTTCCATCTCCGGCCTCCGCACCGGAGAAACGCCGGCCGCCGTGATCTCCATGTGAGCCGCCGCGTGTTCATCCTCTCCGCCCCTTTTTCTTCCTGTTTCTACCTATTGCTTCTTTTTTAAACAAACTTTGTTTTGCTTTGTTTTAATGAGAGAGAGAGAATGAACTTTTTTTATTTGAAAGAAGAAATGTTTTAATAAGTCATAATGATGATGATGTTTACTTGTCCCCCATGCTTACCACTTGTGTTTCTATCCACGTGAACATGCTGTCAACAGCATTTTTTTCAAATTTTCTTTCCTTCCTTGCCTTGTGATCCGTGCGCAGTAGTGTGGTGTTGACAAGTGGCCATCGGAGCCACTTGTCTTCATCTGAGAAGATGACCGGAAATGGGATTCTCTACACACTTGTTTTTTATTTTTATTATGCACTTTAGTTCTGGATCTTAGATCCTATATAAAATTAGTCAATTGACTAAATCAGATGGCTGGAATTTATTCTGTTTTATTTTATGTTACAATTTTATTTTAATTAGTTTCAAACTTTAGAAATTCATATTAATTTCGTTTTTAGTCCAAAAATTATGAAAAAATTCACAAAAATATGTCTTATTATTTTACACCTTGTGTTTTTTTATTATTAGTTTATTATGTTATTTTGCTCTTTTTTCTTCATCTATCCTTCTTTTTTCTTTGTCCTGAATCGATAAAAGATTAAAAATGAGAGGAAGTCGTATGTGGTTGATTTGAATCCGAATTCATCCTTCCTCCATTATTAATCTTTATTTACTAACTTTGATAACATACTTGACAAGTTTCAAGATGGTTATCTTTAACAACTAACGACTAATTTTAATTTCCGCATTTAATTATATTGTCCTTTATATTTACCGCTCTTATGTTTGTCATATCATCATATTTACTTTCTGCTATTTTTATTTTGTCCATTTGGACGTCATATTTATTCTCCGCTATTTTTCTTTTGTCCACTTGGGCCGTACTTTACTTTTATGTTAAAACATTAATAAACAAGATGAAACCTAAAAAACGCTTAAGGACCAATGGACTGTGGATTATTGTTTGACTGTTATTTTGCTCGTTATTTTTGTCTGGTTGGATTGCTGTTGTGATGTGTGTAGGTATCTCCTCGAAAAGTCTTTGAAGGTTAATTCCAAAGCACTAAGATAAGGATTTCGCCCATTTACAACCGTTACTCTGCCCGATTTCCGTCAGAAACTTATGCGATTATTCGAAGATTTGCAAGTTCATTTGGGTCCCTAAGTGGTAATTTTGGTTTTGTGTTGGTAATCCAAAGGATGGGAATTATTCCTTGACTCAATGTGTCAAGTGTCGACTTCTTATTTCGGTCAGATCGTTTTTTCCCTAAACTTTTATTTTCTCGCACTAGGATAACCTCTTCATCTCCTCCCACTTCTTAAATTTTCAAAGTCTCCTCTCTTTTTCTAAAAAACTTCTTATGTTTGAAATCCCTTTTAAAATCTTCTTTAAAACTATATTTAGCCCTTGTTGGCATTTTCTTTCAAAAGTAAGCACGATTAATCATTGTCATTAGTCGCGATACCCCACGATTTTAATATTGATTGACACGACGAAATCTTTTCCACGTGAGAGAGCTAGTGGCATACTTGTCGATTTTATCCAAGTTGGCGCCCTTCTCTCATTAGTGACGCAAAGAATTTGTTCGTTCTCATATTTAAAATCAATGGCTGAGTATTCGCCCCGACGATGGTAAACGTGTTTATTCCTTTTAAACGTTTCTTTTCCCTTTTAAGCGGAACTACATTAGCTCTGACTTCTCCATTGCACTGAGGAGGTATGTAGGCACAAGGCTTAACGTCTTGCCGAGCTTATTTTAAAAAATCAAACAAACCGTCTCTTTTTGCACACAATATCTTTTACAAAACACAGATTTTCAAAAAGGTTCCTGTGGAGTACCACAGATATGAGGGGTGCTTAAAACCTTCCCCTCGTATAATCAACACCCGTACCTAAGATCTCTTTTTGTTTTAAAAAACAAATTTTGGGTTTTTTCGTTCTTTTCCCATTTCCTTTGGAAACAATAAAGCGCGGTGGCGACTTTCACTGAAATATTGAGTCGAGTCAATTAATGGCTTCGGTCTCAGATTTTCCCCGCTACAGAAAAATGGCGACTTCACTGGGGATCCAGTTTTAAGTGTGTTAAGCCTATTTTTGTTTATCTGTGTATATTATTATCTGTATATATTATTGTGTGCTTTGTCTGTTTTGTTTGTTCTTTTATTTTGGTGCCTGGTGGTTTCTCTGTGTGAGATAAGTCCTATACCCGGACTTGAGTGTACATTAAGATAGGCGGTGGTATAGTCATTTTGGCTTATGTGGAGTTATTCCTTCGTGAGCTGACTTGAGATCCACCACTCAGTGGAGGATGGCTTGGCTAAAGGTGATAGTGTTGAACGAGTCAGTCGTGAAAGCATTGTTACTTTTGGTTGGGTCTGTAAAGCTGAGGACCTTAGAATACCTTTACCCATCTTAGCCTTTTAGGACGTAGTGCGGAGACTAGTTGGGTGAAGTCCCAATTGGTTGTCACGCGATACTACACTCGAGCGAGTTTCTCTTTAGAATATTGTTGGTTGGTGAGTAAGTCACTTAAGCCGATAATATTCTCGAGATGGAATGCAGACCTTGGGAACTTTTAGAACCCGTTCTACAGGTACAAAAAACACCTTAGTACACACCTTGTGGTTGGGCAGACCCATGACTCCAGGCTCGTGACGTCGAACTTTTGAACCTTGCTTGTGTGATTTTGTGTGACTTGATGTGCTCTTGATTGTGGTTGATGCATAAACCATGCATTCATGCATCCATGAAAACTCTTTTTCTTTTGGTTTTCAAGGAACTTAGAGGTCTTTCCTTGTAAACATCATAAGTTTCATCAAACTCAATGGATCTTGGGTGTTGATGGGGTGAAAATTCTAATCCACCAAAATGGATGATTGATTTTGATGATAACTTAATCGAAGCTTTAGTCCAATGTTTGAGTGTTTACAAGTTAATATCTTAAGTTCCTTGAAACTTAAAAAATTAAAACAAATCATTGGCATTGCATGCATCATTCTACATTTGGTTCTGCTTTCTAAAGAAGTTTTTCCAGAGCCTTATTTCCTTTCTCATGGTATCATCAGTACAACACTCGTGCTAAGAAGAAATGGAAAGCATCAAGCAAGAGATTCGTGAACTCCGTGAAGAGGTGATTACTCTAAAGGCTGGTATGGAGCATCTGACTGCTCTGGTTGAGGCTCTAGTTGCTTCCCAAGTCAATCCCCCTATGATGGAAGAAAGGATGGCAAAGGTCTTTCTTGAAACTTTGAACTCATCCTTTCCTAAGGGGATAGTAGTCCGTACACCTACTGACTCCCATGGAGACGTGCATATGAAAGCGCTTCTAGAAAAGGATGTCCGAAAGGAATGTTTGCTTGAAGAAGGTAACTCAGCTGGTAGTGTGAAGAAGTTTCGTAATGACTTTTCAAAGAAGATAATCATGGGAGGAAATAATCATCATCAACATCATCATGTTTCCTATGTCATTCCTGTATCCAATTCAGTTCATGCAATTCCAGATTATCAGCAGAGTACTCGTCAACGAGCTCCTCCACTGAACGAGCAAAATCAATCTCGAAAGCCTAATTTTGATCCTATCCCTATGACCTACACAGAATTGTTCCCTGCTCTAATTCATGAGAATTTGGTTCAGACAAGGTCACCACCTCCAATTCCAGAGAAGATTCCTTGGTGGTACAATGCTGATGTTACTTGCGCGTTTCATCAGGATGCTCCTGGACACAGTTTAGAAGATTGTTGGGCTCTAAAGGTTGAAGTTCAAAGATTGACTCGTGCTGGTATTTTGTCTTTCCAAGACATTGGCCATAATTTTCAAAACAATCCCTTGTTAAAGCATGAATGAAGATCTATTAGTGGCAGCCCTGAAGTTTGAAAGATGTTTCCTTCAGCACAAACCCAGATGGAGAGAGCCTTCTCAGTTTTTAGAATTCTTACTGATTTTCATTTGTAATATTTCTTGTTTTTCAATGCACTGTTGCATGTAGACACTTGTTTATTTTTGAATGTTAATGATAATACAATGATAATGTTTGTTTTGAAGTAATCCATTCGTTTCACTCATGTTTATTTGTTTTTATGCATTATGATACCAATTGCTTTTGCCAAACTCTTGCTTATGCAAAGATTGGAGGGAGGATGATGATATGAAAACGCAAAATTTCTGGTTGTATGCTTTTGAATAAGACCTTGTTGATGATGTACAGGCATTGTTTCAAATTCCCAAACACCGGAGATATAAGGAAGATAATCCCTTGTTAACCCCTTTGAGCCTTGAAGTAGGAGTTTCTTTTCTAAACGAAAAACCCTAATTTTTAACCTGGGGCAGGGTAGTGTTCAGTTGATTTGGCCGAGTGTCCATGTTTCAAAAAGGATTATGCATCCAAGTGTCAATCACGTCATATCCACATCAATGGTTGGATCATGGAAAACCACAATGGTTATTCCCCACTCATCGAAAGGCATGAAAATGTGAAACCACAATGGTTATCCTTCATCTGCCAAGAAATGAGGCAGTCACAACCCTCTCAAAAAGTCAAGACAAAGTCAATGTCACACGATTTGTTCAAATCAAAAGAAAAAAGAATAAAAAAAAATAAAAAAGCTCGCTAAGTCAAAAACTTGAAAACAAGTGACTTAGGCAAAAGTTAGAGCATCCCGCTGGATGACCAATTCAAAAGAATCAGTCCAGGCAAAAGTTAGGGAAATAAGAAAAAAAAAAGGAAAGTGAAAAGTGAAAAGAAAGGACTACAGAGCAAAAGTCCTCAACAATGAACAGATCTGTGTGAATACAAAAACGAAGACAAAAGGGTGACTGCTATCTCCAAAAAAGCTTCATTGGATCATTAATGGCACAAAATCCTTTTGAGAGATGAATACTCATGTTGAGTTGACTGAACATAGGACTGGAGAACATCACGAAGTTGGGATGGGCTAAATAAACTTTGAGCCTAAAACTCTTTTTTCTAAAAAACCGTGAACTAGGCCACGATACAACCCTTAAAAGTCCTAATTGAAGCAGGATTTATTTTGAAAGCATACTTAAAACAAGAAAGCGTTCCTGACTCCTATAGGTTATGCTGAAAACTTGTGTTGGTATCATATGCTTACAAAAATCAATGTCATTCCTTAACCAGTGATTCATTCGCAAGGTTTTGTGACATCCTTTCAATAAAACTTCAAGACTTACATAATTGTTGCATTTTGATTATCATTCTCAAGATAAACATTTTTTCTGCTTATAAATACTTGTTTGACATTCAGGAAGCTTACATCTGATCATCAGTAGAAAACTAAAACATTGTCAGGGGCATGTTGTTTTCCCAATATAATGCTTTTACGAGTCTGATTACCCATATGGGGCAAAGATTGAAGACTCTGTTGACCAATCAAATGTGACAAGTACACTCAATTTGGGGCAGTTACGTCGAGATTCGACAAATCTCTCCAAGAATCTGTTGATATGGGGCAGATTATTCTAAGTCTTTATGATTCCAAGGATATCTATGAATCCTCTTCAAGCAAGTTCCTCTCATAGACTATGTAGTATGGGGCATGTTGTGAATTAAAAGTTACCTTGATCACCTCATTAGCTTGAAGTACAAAGGTCGTTGCGATGATCAATCCAAAGTTAATTTCTTTTACTATGATGATAACTTCTTATTTCTCCTGCAAGTTCATAATGGTGATTTTCTCCAAGGAAATTTTCTCTGATCCCCCATATTAGAGTTTGCAAGGATGTGTTGTTCTATCCCTTTTGGTAGAAATTGATGATATGGTATCCCTCTTAGAGGTTGATAGTTCCCAAAGAGTTTGCTTGGTGTGCATCTCCAATAAGTTTTCCCTCAGTGCGGAGTTCACGTTGTTATCCTTTTAGTGGATTTATGGATATTTGAACTTTGAATTTGAATTTTCCACTTAGTTAGTAGCTTTCTCTTGAGCCTTGTAGCAAGATTTTGTTCCTCCAACGACCTCGGTTTATCTACAATTGAATCCTCAGCCGTGTTCCTAGCATGGATCTTCAGAAGAATGTCTTTTGGTATCTCCAACTTTTTGAGATTCACCAAGTGTCTGTTGTATTGTGATGTCTTGTCACTTCCTAGTATTTTTGTATTTGTTTTGTCAGCATATACATGACATTCATTCATTCATTCATTCATACATACAACATGCATAAAAAAATTAAAAAGAAAAATATATTCATATCCAGTTTGCATTTCTTAATGTTTTGATTCATTCTCTTTGATTCCTCAAAATACATGATCTCTTTCCATTAGAGTTTCTACCTTAAGCAGAAAGTGTTTATCCTTTCTAATTCCCCACAGAGTTTGTTCCTCGTGGAAGAATTTTGCTTCAGTGTTCCTCCTCAGCTCATTTGTCAGGATGGAACTAATCCCCATTTGAGTTCATTCCTCATTTGCCAGAGTCTTGTTTGGCCGTTTCTATCCGGTTTATTCGTGGAGTTGAACTTTGATCTCTTGAAGTACTATGTTGGAACCTCTCTAGGATAAGAAACCTAGATCGAGAAGGCATTTATTTTGCACCTCTTGAGGATTTTGTTTTCCTTAACAATGGAGAATCTGTTTATGATTGATATCAGATATTCAAATACTTATTTTCCATCAGTGTTGGAATTTGTGCTTGAAAGTAAGGGGCAGGTTTTGACTTTGAGCAACTTATGTTATCCCCATCATGTTTTGGTTGACAAAAAGCCTCTTTATTTGAGCAAGTTTGTATGTCTTCACATATCAATCTTATTTTCAAAGCAAGTGATAATCTCTCAGGCTTTATGAACTTCTTGATCCAAGTGGAAGAAGCTCAGCAAATGGCAAGTCCCTTCATCAGAAGTGACAATTTGCATCCTAATGGAAGAAGCTCGGCAAATGGCAAGTCCCTTCATCAGAAGTGACAATTTGCATCCAATTCCTTTTCTCAAGCCACGTCCTTGATTAAAGAAGAAGTTGATCCCTATTCTTAGCGGCAACTTATTATTCTCAGCAGCTTATCGTCAACTATTGAGGCGGTAATTCATCTTCTTCTACCTTCAACTATTGAGTTGGTAGCTTATCGTCAACTATTGAGGCGGTAATTCCCGCATCTTCAGTAAACGTTGATGTTCAGAAGAAGTTTCCTGCATCTTCCAGTAAAAGTTGATGTTCAGATGAAAATTCCTGTACCTTCAGTAAAAGTCGGTATTCAGGTGATGCTATTCCTGCATCTTCAGTAAACGTTGATGTTCAGAAGAAGTTCCCTGCATCTTCCAGTAAAAGTTGATGTTCAGATGAAAATTCTTGTACCTTCAGTAAAAGTCGGTATTCAGGTGATGCTATTCCTGCATCTTCAGTAAACGTTGATGTTCAGAAGAAGTTCCCTGCATCTTCCAGTAAAAGTTGGTGTTCAGATGAAAATTCTTGTACCTTCAGTAAAAGTCGGTATTCAGGTGATGCTATTCCTGCATCTTCAGTAAACGTTGATGTTCAGAAGAAGTTTCCTGCATCTTCCAGTAAAAGTTGATGTTCAGATGAAAATTCCTGTACCTTCAGTAAAAGTCGGTATTCAGGTGATGCTATTCCTGCATCTTCAGTAAACGTTGATGTTCAGAAGAAGTTCCCTGCATCTTCCAGTAAAAGTTGGTGTTCAGATGAAAATTCCTGTACCTTCAGTAAAAGTCGGTATTCAGGTGATGTTATTCCTGCATCTTCAGTAAACGTTGATGTTCAGAAGAAGTTTCCTGCATCTTCCAGTAAAAGTTGATGTTCAGATGAAAATTCCTGTACCTTCAGTAAAAGTCGGTATTCAGATGATGCTATTCCTGCACCTTCAGTAAAAGCTGGTGTTCAGAGAAGCCTTTGTATCTACATCTTCCAGTAAAAGTCGATGTCAAGATCTTTTTCTACATTCAGTAAAAGCTGGTAGTCCACCTTCAGTAAAGAGTTGGTGTCTTCTCTTCCTACCTTCAGTAAAAGCTGGTAGTCCACCTTCAGTAAAAGTCAGTGTTTTCTTTTGTATCCACATCTTCCAGTAAAAAGTGGATGTTGAGATTCTTTCCTACCTTCAGTAAAAGTCGGTAGTTCACCTTCAGTAAGTTGGTGTATTCTTTCATCTCTAGTGAAAGATGATGCTTTAACCTTTTTGGTGCGGAATGTTTTCCCCATTGAAGTTTCTTTTTCCAACAAAGTCTCGTTCCCCCAGCGGAGTCTGTGTTCTTTCCCTAGCGGTTTCTTGTTTCCCTCTCATGGAAGTCATGTGCATTACATTCATAATCATAAGCATTGCATTGCATCTTAGGGCCAAAAATTGTGTATTCTGTATTTAAGTCTCTTCAATCACGTCGAGACGAAGATTTCAATCTTCATATCTCCGGATAGAAGAAACTTAAATAGGGGCATCTGTCATACCCCAATTTTTTACCCTAAGATCCCGCGTCTCAGACTTTGTTTAAATCACATCAAGATCATGTGCGAGGCCCTCTTGCGCTTCTCTCATTTTGAGCTCACCTGCAAGGGAATCACCAGGCACATCTTTGTTCATATTTCTATTCATTTTTAGTTATTATGTTTCACTAACCATTAATCAAAATTCAAAAAATAGTTTTTATTTTTGTTTCTTTATCAGATAGGGTCTGAGGATCAAGAAGTTCAGGTGATTTTTCTCATCAGGGTTCAGAGGTTTGAATCAAGACTTTATTATTGTGGTGATGATTGTCAAGTGGTTAAGAATCAATTCAAGAGTGTTCAAGTTCAGTCAAATGATATTGAATTTTTGAGCATTTATTTTGTTCAAGAATTTAATTCGAGATGAAGAAATCATGCAAATTGAATTATTTGGAGTTGAAAACCAAGTTCTTAAGGATTAGTGCAAGTTCTCATTTCATAAAAAAAAAATCCAATTCATGATTTGATTCCAAAGTTTCCATTCAAGATGTAAGAGTTTCAATTCTATGATCATTCAACATACAAATTTCGAAGCTTCAAATCCAAGAAAGTCCATTCAAGTTCATAACTCATTCCAAATTACAAGGTGGACGGATTCTCAAAGTTACATCATTATGTTTACATAAGGAAAAATTCAAAATATTCCAAGTCCACACCATTTTCTTCAATATTTCTCCATGTCCATGCTCATGTCTTCCTTTGAATCTTCCAAGCTCAATAATCTTCAAGATTTCATCCATGCTTCTCTTTCAACTTTTATCAATTCATAAAGGAAAAGAAACAAAGGTGGAGTTAGCAATTTCCCAAATACAAATAAATCAATCCACAAAAAGTTTGACAAAGATTCAAGGCCCAAGAACATGTTCAAACAATATCTCAAGAATATAAAACAAAAGCTGAAAATTGGAAATAAAGAGGGATTTTCGGTTTGGGCTGCAGAAAAAAACGGGTTTCGTTCCTATTGATTCTCATTCCGGATTCATCAAAATTTTGGCCCAGATTTACTCATTTCAAACCCTAGTTTCTACACTATATAAGCATTGACTCACACTGACACAAAGGACCTTTTGCTCAGAACTTTTCAGACTTACTCAGAACAAAATCAGAAAAAAACTCACCTGAACCGAGCTTGACCGAAACCACCGCCGGAATTCCAAAACCACCGTGCCGGAATTTCAAACCACCACTGTTTCTTCACTTTTTTGGTTCCAAAAGGTTGATAATCTTCATCTGAACACAAATTCATCTTTAGTTATGTGATTCATGCACTGTGGTGCTACATTTGAGCTTAGAGATTCATAACTTTAACTGTAGATCTACTCTTTTCCTTAAGTTTTGCTTTAAACTAACCCGATATTCAAGGACGTGAGAAGAAACCGAACGCAAACAAGTAAAAAAATTTGAGTTCTGGGAACTTCCATCTCCGGCCTCCGCGCCGGAGAAACGCCGGCCGCCGTGATCTCCATGTGAGCCGCCGCGTGTTCATCCTCTCCGCCCCTTTTTCTTCCTGTTTCTACCTATTGCTTCTTTTTTAAACAAACTTTGTTTTGCTTTGTTTTAATGAGAGAGAGAGAATGAACTTTTTTTATTTGAAAGAAGAAATGTTTTAATAAGTCATAATGATGATGATGTTTACTTGTCCCCCATGCTTACCACTTGTGTTTCTATCCACGTGAACATGCTGTCAACAGCATTTTTTTCAAATTTTCTTTCCTTCCTTGCCTTGTGATCCGTGCGCAGTAGTGTGGTGTTGACAAGTGGCCATCGGAGCCACTTGTCTTCATCTGAGAAGATGACCGGAAATGGGATTCTCTACACACTTGTTTTTTATTTTTATTATGCACTTTAGTTCTGGATCTTAGATCCTATATAAAATTAGTCAATTGACTAAATCAGATGGCTGGAATTTATTCTGTTTTATTTTATGTTACAATTTTATTTTAATTAGTTTCAAACTTTAGAAATTCATATTAATTTCGTTTTTAGTCCAAAAATTATGAAAAAATTCACAAAAATATGTCTTATTATTTTACACCTTGTGTTTTTTTATTATTAGTTTATTATGTTATTTTGCTCTTTTTTCTTCATCTATCCTTCTTTTTTCTTTGTCCTGAATCGATAAAAGATTAAAAATGAGAGGAAGTCGTATGTGGTTGATTTGAATCCGAATTCATCCTTCCTCCATTATTAATCTTTATTTACTAACTTTGATAACATACTTGACAAGTTTCAAGATGGTTATCTTTAACAACTAACGACTAATTTTAATTTCCGCATTTAATTATATTGTCCTTTATATTTACCGCTCTTATGTTTGTCATATCATCATATTTACTTTCTGCTATTTTTATTTTGTCCATTTGGACGTCATATTTATTCTCCGCTATTTTTCTTTTGTCCACTTGGGCCGTACTTTACTTTTATGTTAAAACATTAATAAACAAGATGAAACCTAAAAAACGCTTAAGGACCAATGGACTGTGGATTATTGTTTGACTGTTATTTTGCTCGTTATTTTTGTCTGGTTGGATTGCTGTTGTGATGTGTGTAGGTATCTCCTCGAAAAGTCTTTGAAGGTTAATTCCAAAGCACTAAGATAAGGATTTCGCCCATTTACAACCGTTACTCTGCCCGATTTCCGTCAGAAACTTATGCGATTATTCGAAGATTTGCAAGTTCATTTGGGTCCCTAAGTGGTAATTTTGGTTTTGTGTTGGTAATCCAAAGGATGGGAATTATTCCTTGACTCAATGTGTCAAGTGTCGACTTCTTATTTCGGTCAGATCGTTTTTTCCCTAAACTTTTATTTTCTCGCACTAGGATAACCTCTTCATCTCCTCCCACTTCTTAAATTTTCAAAGTCTCCTCTCTTTTTCTAAAAAACTTCTTATGTTTGAAATCCCTTTTAAAATCTTCTTTAAAACTATATTTAGCCCTTGTTGGCATTTTCTTTCAAAAGTAAGCACGATTAATCATTGTCATTAGTCGCGATACCCCACGATTTTAATATTGATTGACACGACGAAATCTTTTCCACGTAAGAGAGCTAGTGGCATACTTGTCGATTTTATCCAAGTTGGCGCCCTTCTCTCATTAGTGACGCAAAGAATTTGTTCGTTCTCATATTTAAAATCAATGGCTGAGTATTCGCCCCGACGATGGTAAACGTGTTTATTCCTTTTAAACGTTTCTTTTCCCTTTTAAGCGGAACTACATTAGCTCTGACTTCTCCATTGCACTGAGGAGGTATGTAGGCACAAGGCTTAACGTCTTGCCGAGCTTATTTTAAAAAATCAAACAAACCGTCTCTTTTTGCACACAATATCTTTTACAAAACACAGATTTTCAAAAAGGTTCCTGTGGAGTACCACAGATATGAGGGGTGCTTAAAACCTTCCCCTCGTATAATCAACACCCGTACCTAAGATCTCTTTTTGTTTTAAAAAACAAATTTTGGGTTTTTTCGTTCTTTTCCCATTTCCTTTGGAAACAATAAAGCGCGGTGGCGACTTTCACTGAAATATTGAGTCGAGTCAATTAATGGCCTCGGTCTCAAATTTTCCCCGCTACAAGTAGTACTTACGAGATTAGGTTAGGGTTTGTCCTTTCAATGTGAGCCTCTCTAATATCATGTTGATAGAAGAGTAAGATTGTTTATGGAATTGTAAGTTTTGTCATGCATTCATAAGCTGTTAAGTATTGAATATATGTGTGTCTCTTAGGTATCATTGATATGGTTATCTAAGTGTGTGTTGCTTGTGATTCAAGCTATTATTCTTGATCAAAGCTTTTAAGCAAGATCAATTATTTGTTGATTAAAGTAGTCTTAATCGTGTATTTTTTGTAATTGACAATTATGGTCAAGGGTCGTCAATATTAGTAACATGTGTCGTTAGTGTGAGACATCACTAGGGTGATTAGAAGTGAGAGGGGTTTCTCTTATCTAGGAAGTTCTTAGGAAGAAGTTGCGCTGGGTAGGGATTAAGTGAGAAGTTGTAAACCGGAGGCTGTTTTACTTCAAATTGATACTCTTAATAGTGGATTTCCTTTGTGTATTGGTAGCCCCTGGACTAGGTGTTATTGTACATCGAACTGGGTTAACAATCATGTGTGTTCAATTACTTTCCAGCATTGTTTTAAATGATGAATATGCGTTTGTTGTATGTTGTGTCAGATCATATGTCCCAACAAAATCATAAGATATCTTGAGTGTGAAGGCTATAATTTTAGAAAGTGGGAAGCTTTCGGCATAGGCAAGGTTCCCTCTACACACAAGATTATGACCAAGGAAAGGGAAGCTAAGGAAAAAGAAGAAGCTAGACATGAGGAAGAAGAGGAAACTGTAAGTGAGGATGAATAAGAACATTATGTTGAAGCACTAAAGTATAGTATAATTATGGAGCTTCTAACTGATACTCATTTGTTGAAGACAATACTGATTAGTGGAGCTTGTTATCCTAAGTTGATGAAGGAGATTGAGGTTAAGAATGATGGTATTCCTCATAGGTTATTGAGTTTCAGTTCTAAGTTTTTTGTTCGGAAATATGTTTTAGACATTGTGTCCAACATCTTTGCATGTGTTGATGAAACTGATCTAGTTTTTGTTGATGCATTTTCACCTCATGCCATTGTTACCACTACTGCTATTTTGGTGTTCCTTTGTTGAAGGTGGTTGTGTGTTCCTGTTTTATAGTTCTTGTTCCCTTTTTGAGGTCTTTTAGTTAAAGATTATGTGCTTCTGTGGTTAGATACAAATGACTGCAAGATATGTGTTATTGCTTTTTTAATGGCAATAAAATGTTGGTATCTCTACTGCTACCTTGATATGTTTCTACCATATGAAAATCCAGATATGGTATTCAGATCTAGATGATGTTTGGCATTTCTTTGGTTTCTCTTTTTCAAACCTTTTCCAAATTGTGGAAAAAAGAGGGAGTTGAAGGATAGAAAAACACTTAGAAAGGGGGGGGGGGGGTTTGAATAAGTGTAGTTTTAAAACTCTTAAGATAAAAACAATTTGCACAATGATTTTTATCCTGGTTCCTTGTTAACTAAACTACTCCAGTCCACCCCCTTGGAGTGATTTACCTCACCTGAGGATTTAATCCACTAATCACACAAGATTACAATGGTTTTCCACTTAGATAACATCTAAGTCTTCTAGAGTATTCTGATCACAACCTGATCACTCTAGGAACACAATGCTTAGATACCCTCTAAGACTTTCTAGAGAATCCGATCACAACTTGATCTCATCTAGTTCTTACAAATGAATGTAAACAAATTCTTATAAGAGTTACAATGCTTCTTAATAAGCTATTATCACAACTGTGATTTTTCTCTTAAGTTTAAGCTTAATCTCACTAAGATATTACAATAGTAATGAAGTGAGGTTGAAGATGAAGTTTGAGAGCTTTTAGAATTTGACAGCGTTTCTGTATGTTTGCGCAAAGTGTTGTATTCAGCTTCTCATCAGAACTTCTATTTATAGGCGTTTGAGAAGATGACCGTTGAGAGCATTTAATGCGTTGCATGATCCGTACAGCATTGCATTTAATGTTTCACTCTTTTGTCAACTACCTCGAGCCTTGCTTTTGCTGTGTCTATTGACGTTGCCTTTAATAGCTTCTAACGTTCCTTTTGTCAGTCAGCGTAGCCTGCCATCTTGTACTTGCTTCTGATCTGATGTTTGTGTAAACAACGTTTGAATATCATCAGAGTCAAACAGCTTGGTGCAGAGCATCTTCTTGTCTTCTGACCTTGAAGTGCTTCTAGCATGATACCATGAGAACTTCAGTGCTTCTGCTTCTGATCTCAAGTTCTTATGATGCTTCAATAGACCATGTTCTGATTCTGCTTGACCATCTTCTGATGTCTTGCGAGAGCATGTTCTGATGTTGCATACTTGAACCTTCTAAGCCAGTGATTCTTGCGCTGAATTTGTGCATACTCTATATATATTTCCTGAAATGGAAGTTGCATATAATTAGAGTACCACATTATCTCAAGAAAATTCATATACATTGTTATCATCAAAACTAAGAATATTGATCAGAACAAATCTTGTTCTAACAATCTCCCCCTTTTTGATGATGACAAAAACATATATAAATGATATGAATTTGCAATCAGAAAATCAGACGGCTAAAGACAATTACACAGTTATAGCATAAGCATATAAACATAGTGTGTGAATATATCTCCCCCTGAGATTAACAATATCCCCCTGAGATAAATAATCTCCCCCTGAAATAAATACTGGAAGAAATTTATAAATAAAGGACTTCCCTGAGTATTTTCCATTTCAGTTGAGACGATAACATATGCTTAGATCTTTAGAACATTTAGAGCTTCTGCTTCTTGCTCCCATAGGACAGCTTCAGAGCTTTGAATTTCTTCTTGAATCATTGAATGCTAGATTGTATCAGAACATTGTTAATGTACCAGAGCATCATCAGAGCATCTTCTACATCCTGAAATGTTTCAGAACAAGCTAAACGACAAAAGTCAGAGCATGAATGAATCAGAACACAAAATATGTATCAGAGCATATAGTATGTGTTATACCCCAAAATTTGCCCACATATTTTTCAAGAAAACTCCAATCTGAAAATTAAGAGTCTCATATAATCATGGATTTTTATTTTAACAAATATCCTGACATATGAAATACTTAGTTTTTAGAATTTTTCTTACCGTAATTTGGCTGGCAGTTGAATTTATTCTTACGCAAACGCCAAATACTGTTTATTACTTCACACATGCTATTTATTTATTTACAGATAAATAGTACTGACACAATTGGTACAGAGTTAAATCTTTTTGCAGGCGCAGAATCAGGAAACTCAAACTGTACTGGTAACAAGTAGATTATTATTATCTTTTGTTTCCCACTAATTTTTGTACTATATTCCATTATTTTCAAAAATCTTTTCAAATCTTGATAACACGATTTTATATCGTATATTTAGCCTAAAATCCATAGATATTTATAGCATTTTCCGTTTATTATGTTAATTTATTGTGATATTACGCGTGTATTTGTTTTGTTTCAGGTTTTACACTTCAATTACGTCTATTTGCGAAAAGGAAAGAAAATCGAGCTTAAATGACCAATATTTATGCTTAAAAGACGTAAATTGGGTGCTGAAGTAAAAAGGGAGTGCAATTAGGACCCAAAAGGCCCAAAAGAGCAATCCAGCCCACGAAGGAAAGCAACCCAGGCCACGCTAGTAAGCAGAGACGCACGTCTCTGCCACCTCAGCAAAGGGGAGACGCACGTCTCCACCTCCCTAAAGAATCTCCACTTGAGACGCACGTCTCAAGTCAGTCAGCTACCTCCCTGAAGAATCGGAGACGCACGTCTCCAAGTCCCAGTCAGAAAAAAAGTCCCTCAATTCACGGATTCCAACTGCAAATCCCCTCCTATAAATAGGACCTGCTATCTCACTTCAATCGGTCCGATTTCCTGCCAACGAAGTGCTGCCGAAATTATACCGCGAACCGCTTTTCATTATTCTGTTTTCATTCAACCGTTTATTTTCTCACAACGATTTCTACACTGGAAATTGTTGTGAACTTTTCGTAGATCTAGCCTTACGTTAGATTTATCGTTTTAATTCCTTGTTTTTATTTTCTGCCATTTAAATTCCGAAGAACGATCCAGCCAAGCTGTGGTGGAAGTTCGAGTACTTCAAGATTCAATTTAATTCAGATTTATTTTAATTCAGGTTTATTATTTACCGCCTTTATTTATATTATTATTGCATGATATATTATATGCCAATTAATATGCCTATTAATATGAACCAAATTTATTTATGCATGTTTAACCATATTAATATGTCTGGCTAAATTACTAAAGGTGTCGGTATGTAAATAAGTTAACCGTAGGGATCCGAAATAAATTGGCTTAAATTATGTTTTATTAATTATCACTTATTTTTGGTTTATATGTCTAGTTTAATTAGTAAGTCTTAAAACCAATAGAGCGAAAGTTTGAGGGCTTAAGACGGTCAAAGGTTAAAACCAATAGAGCGAAAGTTTGAGGTCTTTAACTGGATAGTAGACATAGGACATTAGTTTTAAGGATGGCGAAAGCGTATTAAAACTAATTGGGACTTATTTATTTCCAAAAATTGTTTTTACACTCGAGCGGGATGGCGAAAGCGTACGTTAGGGATATTAGCTTGCTCCGAGTCAACAGAGCGAAAGTTTGAGATTAGGAGATTTAAATAGATAACAACCTCATAAAATAGGCATTTTATTAATTACATTGTTTCCAAAAAGCTCTTCTAAAATCTAATGGGATGGCGAAAGCGTACATTAGGATTAGAATAGTAGTCTGACTCAACAGAGCGAAAGTTTGAGACGAGGATTTTTAATCAATTGAATTAGTAAAGATTTTTAATTTGATTATGCAAAAGCCAATGGACCTTCGGATTTCTTGTAGTTAAACGAAATACATACTGATACCTGTCTTTTATTATTATTCTTTATTCTCTCACAATCACTTTCCCTTAGGAACAATCGAAATTTTAGTACTCCTAGCTTTACATAGTAACCTTAGATAACGGTAGATCGATTCATAGTCCCTGTGGATTCGATATCTTTTAAAACTACACGACACGACTGTGCACTTGCAGTTATCAGATTTATAGACACGTAAAGTCGCGATCAAGTTTTTGGCGCCGTTGCCGGGGACTATTTTAAGTCGATATCGTAACTCACTGTTACACCGTAGAGACTAGGACAATTCTTACCTTTCTTTTTGAACGATTGTATGCCAAATACTCGTTCAGAAGGAGGAGACTTAATACAACGAATTAACGAGATCGAACGTTTCATTAACGTCAAACGTCGAGCTCGCAATCTTCCCGAAGTAGCAGAAATTCCGATTAATCAGGAATTGACTCTTACTGATCAAATCAATCAAATTATCCCGAAGTTAGAGATGGCTGCTATTCGTCCTCTTAGAGACTATGCCGCTCCTTTGCGCGCTGAACCGCATTCAAGTATCGCACCACCTGCGATTGAGGCAAACAATTTCGAACTAAAACCTTCGCTGGTCCAAGCTGTTCAACAGAATCAATTCTCTGGAAGCCCTGTAGACGACCCCAATCTCCATTTATCCGTGTTCGTGCAATACGCCGACACTATCAAAGCCAACAACGTTAGTTCCGAAGCTATTCGATTACGCCTTTTTCCTTTCTCCTTGAGAGATAGAGCGAGAGCGTGGCTTCAATCCCTGCCTTCCAATTCCATAACTACGTGGGACGAATTGAAGAGAGTATTCTTAGCGAGATATTTTCCGCCTAGCAAAACTGCTATGCTTAGAGGTCAAATCAACGGATTTACCCAGAAAGATAACGAATCACTCTTCGAAGCTTGGGAACGTTACAAGGACATGCTTAGAATATGCCCTCATCATGGACTCGAACCACGGCTGATCATCCATACTTTCTATGGTGGTCTCCTATATAACACTAAAATGACTATAGATGCCGCTGCTGGCGGAGCATTAATGGACAAACCCCATGATGAAGCATACAAACTCATAGAGAACATGGCACAAAACCATTACCAATGGGGTGGAGAACGAGCTGCTCTAGAGAAAGCACAAACCAAAGGAGGAATGTACGAAATAAGTGGTATAGACCGCGTTAACGCTAAAGTAGACGCTTTAACTCAAAAGATCGAGAATTTAACCATCACTCCTTCAGCCACCGCTGCCGCTGTAGCACCTAACTGCGAGATTTGTGGATTGACTGGGCATGTAGTTGCTGAATGCCAACTCTTGACTGGAGTCCCATCTGATCAAGTAAATTAAGCTCAAGGAAACCCTTATTCTAACACGTACAACCCTGGATGGAAAAACCACCCGAACTTTTCTTATAAGAACAACAATGCGTTGTACGCGCCTGGACAAGCACCTGCTGTACCACCTGGCTACCAAAAAGCGCCTGTAGCTGCTCAAAACACCCCTAGGAAGTCGAACCTAGAAATCATGAGGGAGAACTTCATAGCTTCCCAACAACAAACCAATAAAGACTTCCTGAATCAAAACATCCACAATAGCGAGCAACTAAAACAACTATCGAACAAAGTAGATGCTTTAGCTACGCATAACAAAATGTTAGAAACTCAAATCTCACAAGTGGCTCAACAACAAGCACCTACTGCTGCCCCTGCTGGCACGTTTCCTGCTCAACCACAACCTAATCCTAAAGGACATGCGAACGCGATAACACTACGAAGTGGAACGAATTACGATGGACCCATAGATCCTAGAACCCAAAACGTACCCATGTCATAACAAGAGCCAAAGGAAACCCAAAAGAAAACAACTGACGAACAAACTACTAAGACTGATGAGAACAATAACGAAGTGGAACCCGAAAAGGAGAAACCTTATGTTCCACCACCACCTTATAAGCCACCAATTCCTTACCCTCAGAGATTAGCTAAATCAAAAACCGAAGCGCAATTTAAAAGATTTGTAGAACTTCTGAAGCAATTAAACATAACCATACCATTCACAGAAGCCATAACTGAAATGCCTTCGTACGCTAAGTTCTTAAAAGAAATCTTATCAAACAAAAAGAAACTCGAGGATAACGAAACTATAACGCTTACCGCTGAATGTAGCGCTATCATCCAAAACAATATGCCTCCAAAACTGAAAGACCCTGGTAGTTTCTCTATACCCTGCGTAATAGGTAAAACCATTATAGAGAAAGCCTTGTGCGATTTAGGAGCTAGTGTTAGTTTGATGCCTCTCTCAACCTGTAAGAAACTAAATCTAGGTGAGCTTAAAGCAACAAGAATGTCTCTTCAACTAGCAGACCGTTCAGTAAAGTACCCTGTAGGAATGTTAGAGAATATCCCTGTTCGTGTAGGTCAATTCTACATCCCGACTGATTTCATCATTATGGATATCCAAGAAGATTCTAACATCCCAATCATATTAGGAAGACCATTCTTAGCAACCGCTGGTGCAATTATAGACGTAAAACGAGGAAAGCTTACTTTTGAAGTAGGAGAAGAGAAAATAGAATTTATACTTTCCCAATTCCTAAAAGCACCCTCTATAATTGACACATGCTGTTCTGCTGACATAATCGACGAGTGTGTTCATGAAATAAAATCCGAACCAAATACGGAAACCGACATCCTAAGAATTCCTATGCCGCCAATTTTTGAAGATGACAACTGGCGTGAGGAATATCAAGATAACCACCTGAGTGAATGCTTAGCTTTAACTCCTGATCCTATACCTGGACCTAAGAAACCTGCTATAGAGCTGAAGACACTTCCTACCGATCTTAGATATGAGTTTCTAGACGAAGAACTAAACCGACCAGTTATAGTGAACGCCAACTTAGGACGAAGCGAGACTGAAAAATTACTTAATGTCCTAAGAAAATACCCTACCGCTTTAGGATACAACATATCAGATCTGAAAGGTATAAGCCCTTCTCTGTGTATGCACCGCATTATGCTCGAAGACGATAGTAAAACCTCTAGGGAACATCAAAGGCGAATAAATCCTATTATGAGCGATGTGGTTAAAAAGGAAATCCAAAAACTGCTAGAAGCCGGAATAATATATCCTATATCCGATAGTAAATGGGCTAGTCCTGTTCACGTCGTACCAAAGAAAGGAGGAGTCACTGTAATCACTAATGCAAAAGGAGAATCTGTAGCACAACGTACCCAAACTGGATGGAGAATGTGCATTGACTATAGGAAGTTAAACAAAGCTACCCGAAAAGACCATTTCCCTTTACCTTTCATAGATCAAATGCTTGAACGCCTAGCTAAACACTCACATTTTTGCTATCTGGATGGATACTCCGGATTTTTCCAAATTCCTATCCACCCTGACGACCAAGAGAAGACCACATTTACCTGTCCTTATGGTACATTCGCCTATAGACGAATGCCTTTTGGACTCTGCAATGCACCCGCGACCTTCCAAAGATGCATGATGGCAATATTTGCCGATTTCCTAGATGGAATAATGGAGGTCTTTATGGACGACTTCTCTGTCTGTGGAGGAAGTTTTGAAACATGTTTAGCGAACCTTGAGCTGGTACTTAAACGATGCGTAAGCGTAAACCTAGTCCTTAATTGGGAAAAATGCCATTTCATGGTTCGACAAGGAATTGTACTTGGACACATCGTATCCGATAGAGGAATCGAAGTTGATAAAGCAAAAATCGAAATTATCGAAAACCTTCAACCTCCCAAAACCGTTAGAGAAATAAGAAGTTTTCTAGGACACGCTGGTTTTTACCGACGTTTCATTAAGGATTTCTCTAAAATAACCAAACCCTTAACTGAATTACTCATGAAAGACGCCGAATTTATTTTCACCGATAAATGCACTGAAGCATTTCAAACACTTAAACGAGCATTAATCTCTGCGCCAATTATGCAACCTCCCGACTGGAATGAGCCTTTCGAAATAATGTGTGACGCAAGTGATTATGCTGTAGGAGCTGTTCTAGGACAAAGAAAGGATAAGAAACTACATGTCATATACTATGCAAGTAGAACCTTAGACGAAGCTCAAATGAATTATGCCACGACAGAAAAAGAATTATTAGCTGTCGTATTCGCATTAGACAAGTTCCGTTCTTACCTGGTAGGAGCCAAAATAATCATATACACTGATCACGCCGCCATTAGGTACCTCCTAACCAAAAAGGACGCCAAACCAAGACTTTTGAGATGGATCTTGTTACTACAAGAGTTCGACCTGGAAATTAAAGATAAAAAGGGCACTGAAAACGTCGTAGCAGATCATCTCTCTCGATTGGAAAATCTAAAACCCGAAGAAGTACCAATTGACGACGATTTCCCTTATGAAAGACTCATCGCTCAATTTGAAGCAAATGAATTTGAACCATACCATCCAAACACCGAAACCAACATATTAGCTGAAATAGCTGTAGCCCGATCTAACACACCTTGGTATGCAGATTTCGTAAACTACCTAGCTGCTGGTATGCTGCCTCCTGATTTAAGTTATCAACAGAAGAAGAAATTCTTCCATGACCTAAAACATTACTATTGGGACGACCCACTCTTGTTCAAAAGAGGCCCCGATGGAATCTTTAGACGTTGTGTACCCGAAGAAGAAATAGGAAGCATAATCACACACTGCCATTCTGCACCGTGTGGAGGACACCATAGCACATCTAGAACCTGCGCCAAAATCCTTCAATCTGGACTTTTCTGGCCTAACCTGTGGAAAGACGTTTACTTTGCTGTAATAAACTGTGATAGATGCCAACGAACCGGAAATATTTCGAGACGTGATGAAATGCCTCAAAAAGGCATTCTGGAAGTAGAAATATTTGACGTCTGGGGGATAGACTTTATGGGTCCATTTCCATCGTCGTTTGGAAATCAATATATACTCGTAGCCGTCGACTATGTTTCAAAATGGATAGAAGCTATCGCCTCTCCTACAAACGACACACGAGTCGTCACTAAACTCTTTAAAAACGTCATCTTTCCTAGGTTCGGTGTACCAAGATTGGTAATTAGTGATGGTGGTTCCCATTTCATTTCAAGAATACTTGAGAAACTCCTTCGAAAATATGGAGTAAATCATCGAATAGCCACACCATACCATCCACAAACAAGCGGTCAAGTAGAAGTATCTAACCGCGAAATAAAACAAATATTGGAGAAAACTGTTGCTATATCGAGGAAAGATTGGTCAACCAAGCTAAACGAAGCTTTATGGGCTTATAGGACAGCTTTCAAAACTCCAATAGGAACTACCCCATTCAAACTCGTTTATGGAAAATCATGCCACCTACCGGTAGAGTTAGAACATAAAGCCTACTGGGCTATTAAGAACTTAAACCTAAACTACACTGCCGCTGGCGAGAAACGACTTCTAGACATAAACGAATTAGAAGAACTTAGACAAGACGCTTACGAAAACGCCAAAATCTATAAAGAGCGAACGAAAAAATGGCACGACAAGCGTATATCTAGGAAAAATTTTAGCATAGGCGATAAAGTGCTTTTATTTAATTCTAGACTAAAATTATTTCCTGGCAAGTTACGATCTAGATGGTCTGGCCCTTTCGAAATAACTAACATATTTCCGAGTGGAGCGATAGAAATCAAAGGAGAAACCGTCAAACCTTTTGTCGTAAATGGGCAACGTCTTAAGTATTACCATCATCTCGAATACGATGAAAACATCGAAATTTTTAAACTTGACGAACTGCCCGCTCTTTCGAAAAAATAGTTTTCTATTTTAAAATCGTCGAGCTTGCGACATTAAACAAAGCGCTTGGTGGAAGACAACCCACATTTATTTATTCTTTTTTTTTATTTTATTTTAATTTTAAAATTTTAATTTTTAATTTTCATTTAACTATTCTATTTTTTAATCATTCTAGATTTTAATTTTCTTATTATTTTTCATACATCTTATAATAACTATTATAATTATAGCCGCTTTCTTCATTCGAGAAAATACTTCCTTTTTATAATTATAATTATTATTATAACTTGTTTTATTTAATTTTATTTTTAAAATTAACACTAGCCTAGTTCTAACTTAATCTCAATATTTTCAACTTCTAGGTTTTTCATTTAACTACTAACTACGATGCAAGAAGTTGACAATATGGAAGTTGTGTTCCGTGGTAGAGGACAAGAAGCAAGATTTAACAAGCTGGCTGAAAGACACATGGAATTGACTTGCTATCCTCACCAACCAACTATGGTGAAGCTTGGTATCGAAGAAAGCATCCTACACCTGCTTAACCAAATCGGTTGGACTGGTTCTCACTTGTTCCGCAAGTTTAGCACTTATCGGAAGCTCACCCTGGAATTCTTGAGCTCCCTGACCTATCTTCCAAACTGTGGACAAGGGCTGAAAAAAGGAGTTATTCTTTTTAGACTCTTTGGTATGGAGTTTAATTTCTGCATCCGAGACTTTGCTGAAATGTTAGAACTACCCAATGGACCTGATGCATACGCCCAAGTAGCTGAAGAAAATCTTCCATACTGGGAGTTGGAAAAATACTGGGGCAAGATCACTGGAAACGACAACCCTAAAGAGAATGAATTTCAATCTGAGAACATCCACAATCCTGCTTTCCGCTACTTTCACAAGATCCTCGCTCACTATATTTTTGGCAAGCCTGATAATGTCACTGAAGTTACTAGAGAAGAGCTGTTCATCATGTTTTGTACATCTCAGAATCGCCCGGTCAATGCCATCGCATTCATGCTAACAAACTTCGAACGCATCACGCAAGACGAAGTTTCACCCATTAGGATCGGCGGATTCGTCACTATGATTGCTAATGCCATAGGAATGAGAGTGCCTTTGCTTAGATTGACACCTTTTGGTACCCATACCTCTATGGACATCAATTTCTGCTTTAATCGAGGTATCATCGGTAACCTTGGACCTGATCGTTTTGAATTGCTCATTGACAACAAAGTTTGGTATCAGTTCACCTTACCGAATCCTAGGATGAGTGTGCACAACCCTACCAACTGGCTTTACTATGGTCAGATTCCTGAGAGAGAGCCATCACCTGAAACTCCTCAAGCTTATGAACATTTTGATGAGGAAATGCCTGCATCTGAATCTGAACCTGAAACACCTCCTGGTTATTATGAACCTCTTCCTGTTGATGAACCCATTCCTGATTACGAACCTCTTCCTATTGATGAACCTATATCTGAGTATGAGCCTGAAACTCGTTCTGAAAATTCTGTTGATGACTACACTGTTGATATGACTGATGTCGAGGTCGAGCAACAACAACCCGCTACATCCACCGCATCGGTGAATCAAAGAATGCCTAATCTGAATACGCACGAGCAAGCCATCACTGCGCTACAACAAGATGTACAACATGTGCGCAACGAGCTACACACTTTGCAAATGCATTTCTTCGATTTTATCGACACCGTAAATGCTCAGTTCGACGAAGTTTTCAAACACATTCAGTCTAATCAGAACAACAATAGACGTGGCTAGATGTTACCGTATTAGACTATTAGATTTTATTTCTAGTTTTAGCAATTTCTTTTCCTAGTTTAGATTTTCATTTTTCTGCACTTTTACATTCTGCTTATGTTAACACTCAGTACTGGTTTAATATTCAATGCAAATTTCTTTTGATTATTGTTACTGTGTTATGTTACACTGCTAATGACTGCTATATATATACTTCCCTATAATTTTTTGCTGTTAATAGTATTAAAATCCGACACTGTTATGAACTGATGGACAATATTAATGGTATCTGTCAGTACTGTCTGGTCACTTGCATGCGTAACCCACCTGCCTACAACAGGAGACGCACGTCTCCATCTGTGTGGGGCCAGCTGACACGAACTAAAGGAACAGGAGACGCACGTCTCCATGCTCTGCCCCAGCAGACTGGCTGCCTGAGACGCACGTCTCCCAAGGCCAGCAGTCTGTTTGACCACGCAGACCACTCTCTTTCCCTCTTGAATTTTGAATTTGAATTTCAAAATTCATCTTTCAATCTTCTTCATTCTTCCCCTATTTATTCCATTTAAACTCCATTAACCTCATTCATCCTCCATCATTCACCTCTTAAACTCCATTCATTTCCCACTTTTCTATTCTATTCAAACTTCAAACACCACCATTAATCCATTTTAATTCTCCATTAACCACCCCATTTTCAAACCTCACTATAAAACCACACCACCACCACTCTTCTTCTTCACAACTTTCATACCATTCTCTATTTCTCCTACACTTCATTTCTATTTTTCATTTCCACACTCACCATGCCTCCACGTTCATTAATCCGTAGTGAGCGTCCCGAGAGACCACCTCCCGACCTTTCAAACATTATCTTCCGAGATGATGACAATGATGCTCAACGAACTAAATATGTCGCCTTCTACGAACGTTCGGTTGTTCCCACAAAATTTGTGAACACCGAGTGTCTAGAAACTTTGGGTCTCATTGATGGTGTCACCCGTTCGCTCACTAAATCTAGCCTCCACCATCTTTGTACCGAACCCGTACCTACTTATGAGCCGCTCGTCTTAGAATTTTTGAGTTCCTTCAACTACGACACTCCCTCTAATCAACCACTCTCAACCGGTAGCATCCAATTTCGGATGTTCAACCGTGAATATGCTCTAGATCAAGATGTCGTAGCTTCATATTTGCATTTCAATCATGCACCAATAGCTCACCGCTCAATCTTTCAAGAACTCAATGGTCGATCCTGGGAGGATCTCGCTTTTGAATTTTGGTTCCATCTCACTGGAGAAAACCCTACCGGTTGGAGAGCTCTCCATGCTTCTCACATTCAAAACCCCGCTATACGTTATTTTCAACGTGTTTTGGGGCATATTATTTTTGCGAGATCTAACAACCACAAGGTAAACCAAAATGAATTATTTTTCCTTTACTGTGCGCTTAACAATATCCGTTTCAATGCCGCACCGTTTATGTTCCAACACATCCAAGGCTTAGTCAACGCCCCCGCTACGAACCCATTCTTGCTTGGCGGCATTATTACTACCTTGGCCTGTGCTTTAGGTCTTGGTGACGAGCTCCTCTCACTCTCACATCTCATGAAACCTGCTCAGTCACTCGATCTCATCTACTGCCGTGACTCCCACTTGGTTTCCCCCCGCCATGATGGCCGATACACTTTGGTCGTCAACAAAGTTCCTATTCCTTATGTCATCCTTCCATGCCCTGAAAGAATCAACATCCGTTATGTTCAACGTTGGAGGCTTATTGAAGACAACCCTCAAGATGACCAACAAGAACATCCAAATGAACCTATGGATGCAAATGAAGAAGAACTCAACCAAGGGCAAGCTGATGTCAACCAACCTCCTCCAAACAACCCTCCGCCTATCACTCTTGAAGCCATGTATGCTGCTATTCAACGCCAAGATCAACTCGTTCAAGCTATGCAGACAAACCAAACTGAAACAATTAGGCTCATCCGAGAGATGCAACAGGAGCACCGTGACTATGCTATTAGGAACGAAAGTCAATACGCTGAAATTGCTACATATTTGCATGATCTTGACATTCGTGTGAATGACTCTCCTGATAGACGTCGCCGTGTTCGTACAAGAGGCGCGAGCAGTTCTCGCAACCGCAACAATGAGGAGTAGTTCTTATGCACTGAGGACATTGCATCATTTCAGTCTAGGGGAGTCATATTATTTCTATTTCTGTTTTATTTTTCCCTTCAGTTATTTCCCTTCCTTGTAATGTTTTTCAAATTCAATAAAGAATATTTATGGAATTTAAGTCTTATATGTATAATTCCGTAGTTATTTCAATTTCTTCCATTTTCTTGAGCCATAACAAAAAAAGTTTTGCTCCTAAACGATAAACGCAAACCCCACACGTTCGAGAAATACAAAGCTACTCAAACACTCAACGCACTAAAATTGATTCAAGTTAATATCCTTATAGTCCCTACACTTTAAAACCCCCGAGTATGCGTAACCGATTTGAATACCCTTTATACCAAAACCACCGACTTTAATTTTTGAAGTAACCTTTAGTAGTTTATTCTAGCAGTCGGCACCGTCTTAGACACCAACTACGCAGAGAGTCGATGAATATAAGTGTATGATCCTCATACTAAAAATTATGTGCTTAACCATAATAAGAAATGTGCCTACTAAGTAAGGTGGTCCTCACAAGATCATTTAACCTAACGGTCGCAATTCTCAAATACAAAGAATTTAAAAACTCATTGTTGATTGGTTCAGAAGTCATCTGGTACTGAACTTGGTAGGAAGGACTATTGTCCTATTCCCCGCAATCCTCAAAATGAGCGCTAAGGAGTATACCACTTATTGTGCCAGAACTCCATGAGAAGGATCATAGTCACTAACCGACTACTCTGCTATGTGCGTGTCGAGATAATGGGCTTAATGTGATTGCACACGAATGAAAAGGGTGAAACATGATGACGAGTCAAAAGGTCGAGCTATAATGGCATGATTCAGATTGGTATGCATACTGGGAGCTGTCTAGTGTCGCTACTATAAGCCTATTGCTAGGATCATTATCATTATTTTCAAATAAGAACACTATGTGGCTGAGTATGACCGAGCGACGTGGAGGAAGTGTATTTTATTTATCTTTATCTTATTATTTTGCTTGAGGACAAGCAAAGGTTCAAGTCTGGGGGAATTTGATAACACGATTTTATATCGTATATTTAGCCTAAAATCCATAGATATTTATAGCATTTTCCGTTTATTATGTTAATTTATTGTGATATTACGCGTGTGTTTGTTTTGTTTCAGGTTTTACACTTCAATTACGTCTATTTGCGAAAAGGAAAGAAAATCGAGCTTAAATGACCAATATTTATGCTTAAAAGACGTAAATTGGGTGCTGAAGTAAAAAGGGAGTGCAATTAGGACCCAAAAGGCCCAAAAGAGCAATCCAGCCCACGAAGGAAAGCAACCCAGGCCACGCTAGTAAGCAGAGACGCACGTCTCTGCCACCTCAGCAAAGGGGAGACGCACGTCTCCACCTCCCTAAAGAATCTCCACTTGAGACGCACGTCTCAAGTCAGTCAGCTACCTCCCTGAAGAATCGGAGACGCACGTCTCCAAGTCCCAGTCAGAAAAAAAGTCCCTCAATTCACGGATTCCAACTGCAAATCCCCTCCTATAAATAGGACCTGCTATCTCACTTCAATCGGTCCGATTTCCTGCCAACGAAGTGCTGCCGAAATTGTACCGCGAACCGCTTTTCATTATTTTGTTTTCATTCAACCGTTTATTTTCTCACAACGATTTCTACACTGGAAATTGTTGTGAACTTTTCGTAGATCTAGCCTTACGTTAGATTTATCGTTTTAATTCCTTGTTTTTATTTTCTGCCATTTAAATTCCGAAGAACGATCCAGCCAAGCTGTGGTGGAAGTTCGAGTACTTCAAGATTCTATTTAATTCAGATTTATTTTAATTCAGGTTTATTATTTACCGCCTTTATTTATATTATTATTGCATGATATATTATATGCCAATTAATATGCCTATTAATATGAACCAAATTTATTTATGCATGTTTAACCATATTAATATGTCTGGCTAAATTACTAAAGGTGTCCGTATGTAAATAAGTTAACCGTAGGGATCCGAAATAAATTGGCTTAAATTATGTTTTATTAATTATCACTTATTTTTGGTTTATATGTCTAGTTTAATTAGTAAGTCTTAAAACCAATAGAGCGAAAGTTTGAGGGCTTAAGACGGTCAAAGGTTAAAACCAATAGAGCGAAAGTTTGAGGTCTTTAACTGGATAGTAGACATAGGACATTAGTTTTAAGGATGGCGAAAGCGTATTAAAACTAATTGGGACTTATTTATTTCCAAAAATTGTTTTTACACTCGAGCGGGATGGCGAAAGCGTACGTTAGGGATATTAGCTTGCTCCGAGTCAACAGAGCGAAAGTTTGAGATTAGGAGATTTAAATAGATAACAACCTCATAAAATAGGCATTTTATTAATTACATTGTTTCCAAAAAGCTCTTCTAAAATCTAATGGGATGGCGAAAGCGTACATTAGGATTAGGATAGTAGTCTGACTCAACAGAGCGAAAGTTTGAGACGAGGATTTTTAATCAATTGAATTAGTAAAGATTTTTAATTTGATTATGCAAAAGCCAATGGACCTTCGGATTTCCTGTAGTTAAACAAAATACATACTGATACCTGTCTTTTATTATTATTCTTTATTCTCTCACAATCACTTTCCCTTAGGAACAATCGAAATTTTAGTACTCCTAGCTTTACATAGTAACCTTAGATAACGGTAGATCGATTCATAGTCCCTGTGGATTCGATATCTTTTAAAACTACACGACACGACTGTGCACTTGCAGTTATCAGATTTATAGACACGTAAAGTCGCGATCAAGTTTTTGGCGCCGTTGCCGGGGACTATTTTAAGTCGATATCGTAACTCACTGTTACACCGTAGAGACTAGGACAATTCTTACCTTTCTTTTTGAACGATTGTATGCCAAATACTCGTTCAGAAGGAGGAGACTTAATACAACGAATTAACGAGATCGAACGTTTCATTAACGTCAAACGTCGAGCTCGCAATCTTCCCGAAGTAGCAGAAATTCCGATTAATCAGGAATTGACTCTTACTGATCAAATCAATCAAATTATCCCGAAGTTAGAGATGGCTGCTATTCGTCCTCTTAGAGACTATGCCGCTCCTTCGCGCGCTGAACCGCATTCAAGTATCGCACCACCTGCGATTGAGGCAAACAATTTCGAACTAAAACCTTCGCTGGTCCAAGCTGTTCAACAGAATCAATTCTCTGGAAGCCCTGTAGACGACCCCAATCTCCATTTATCCGTGTACTGGTAACAAGTAGATTATTATTATCTTTTGTTTCCCACTAATTTTTGTACTATATTCCATTATTTTCAAAAATCTTTTCAAATCTCTTTTTCAAAAATCAAATCTCTCTTTTTCCCAACACTATCATCCACTTTCTTTCAAATCTTACTTTCACTCAAATTTTCCTTTTGTACGGAATCACATCATTCCCCAACGTCTCTTTCTTTCTTTCCATTCTATAAATACCTCTCACTTTCTTCCATAAAATCTCACATCAAATTCTAATTCAACTCTCAAATTTCCACTTTATAATCCATCCTTTCTTCTTCCCCGACAAAATGGCGAAGCGGTGGGAAACGTGTTTTCTTACAGTCATCACCATTGCTACGGTGATCATGACTTTCTTCTGCCTGCATAGTCCTGAAGAGTGTGGACCTGCAATGGTTGCACTCCCAATCATCTACATGTTATTGTTCATAGCATGGGTCATTAATCGTCATTCTTAAAATTTGCAGTATTTCTTATTTCTTAAATGTACCGTTTATTCGTCGTACTGTTCAATATAGTATGTGATACTTGTACTATCAGTATTAAATGTTGTACTATTTGTCATAATATTGCTTAATTACTAAGATAATATTTTGTATGTTTTCTGCCAGTCAAATATTCCTATTTCTGTGCATTAAGTGATTTTCGGGGTTATTATCGGTAATTTTGCCCGCATACTGTAACAGTATATTAGTTATTTATTATGTCTGTGTTTTTTAACAAGTCATGTAAATAAACTTTCATTTTTCACATAAAACAAAAACAAAAACAACAAAAAAGAAAATTAACTTTGACTGTTGATTTTTCACTCTAACTGCTACGTCAATACCTGAACAGTCAGTTGACAGCCAAACTGCTGGCAGTACAATTCTCAGTGTTTTGTACCATCAATCAAATCAATCTTTCACAATTCAAAATTCCAAGATCTTTGTGCTAGAAGTCTTCTGAATATCACGCGATTAGCAGAAACTCAGCACTGCACAAAAATCAGGTACGCTTAACTGTCTCCTACACAAACAGTCCCTAATCAGGGTTTTTCTTGTTTTTACAGGAGCAACAAGTTTTTGAGAGCTCAAATGGATTTCATACACATCCATATATCTCAAAGTACCATCATACAAATTTTCAAACTTCAATTCACTCAGACGCACCGTCAGCAGCTCAAACAGTCAACAGACGACCCGTTTGACCAAAAAGTCAACACACAGTCAAAAATGAATTTTTTTGTCAAAGTCCATATTTTGTCAAAGGATTCATCATTTGATCATTGGATGATCATAATTCATCAAGGAAAGATCAAAAATCAACAAAACCCTAAGATTCAAAATTAGGGTTTTTGCCTGAAAAGTCAACTCAACTTTGACTGATCATAACTCTCTCATCCTTCATCCAAAAAATTCAAACCAAAGCTTGTTTTGAAGGAAATTCAATTATCTTTCAAATGCCATTGATCCCATGGTCATTGGATTCACCATTTGAAAAATATGATCAAAGACATTACAGGTCATTTTCAAAGTCAACAAAAAGACACTTTTTTCAAAAGGACACACAAGGAGCTTCAAAAATCATTTTGACATGAGACCAAAGGCATTGGTTAGAGGACTCTTTGAGGTTTCCAAAAAGTGCAAGATCTCCTTCATATGACAAAAATTGAAGGATTTACACCTTGTTGAAGTTGGCTAAATTTTGGGAAAATACATGAAATCAACATTGCTCAAAATGTATTTTTTCCAAATGGGGCCAAGTTTTCAGCATTCAAACATCATTTCCATGGATAATGGTTAGCTTACAAATCAAGCATGACTCACCTCAAAGAATCTTCATCTTTCTGCAGAGAATTGAAGGGCAAGGCAGGTGCATTGAAGGCAAGATGACTTGGTCAAGAATTCAAGGTTTTTAATATTAAAAAACCAAAGTTTCAACAAAGGCAACTAAAGACACTTCTTAGCTTCAATTGTAAGCACTCAATGCTTATAAATAAGCTATCATAGTTCAGTAACAAAGGGGGGGCGAGTTCAGAAGCATACATAAGCTCATAACACTTGTAATCACTTGAAAAAAATTCAAAGAAAACTCAAATTCGAATTTGTAATTTCAGTCCATTTCAATACAAACTAAGCATTCATACACCTTCCTTGAACATCACTGAAACTATCTCAATCAATTACAAGCCTTGAAGCTCACTGAATCGAGCTACACAGGTCAAAATTTGTTCAAACTAAAATCAATTCGTATCTGGTTATTCACACATGTTTAACAAGATGTAGACATACTATTGAGTTTGGTTTGAGGTGTAGATCATTTCTGGAAACTTAATTGAAGTTTGGACACGTACAAACGAAATCACCATTTTAGGGTTCATAGCTTCAAAATTAGGGCTTTCCAAATTAGGCAAAATCAGAGATTCTAAATAGTACCATTAGATTCGTATGGACAAAACGAGTTGAATGGTACCATCGCGCCAAACTTATTTGCTTGTTTACCCCTATTCGTTATTTTGCAGAATTAGGGCTCACTTACAATAGCGCTTTTTTACAAAAGCGCTGTAAAAGGCCTTGTCTGAAGGTTGAAGACGATGAGGTGTCTCCCCCTCATTGGTCCAGAAGCGCGCGCGTGTTTTTAAACTTTCCACTAATCCAGTGTTTTGCAGGTGTAACGTATCCCACGTGCCTCACCATCTGGACCACCTGATTTCATTTAATGACTCATTCAACGCGCCAGATCAAACAATCCTTATCATGCACTCTCCAGCCTACCACACAGGATCAGTATCCTTTTATTTCTATTTTATTTTCTATTTTATTTTAATTTCTTTGTTAAATTAATTAAAAATAGTTTTAAAAATCCAAAAAATACACAAAAAATATTTTTAGACTTCTAAAATAATATATTATTTTCTGAAATAAAAATATTTTATTTTTCTTCAAAATTTTAATATTTTGCATAATTAATTAGTATATATTTATATATTGGCTTTTTAATTATTCTAACCAATCAAAAAATCATAAAAAAAATTTGTTCTTTATATAAAATATTGTTTATATATTATAAACTAATTTTGTACATATTTTGAATAATTTTCTCTCTAAGTTTTAATTATTGGTATAATTATTTGCATAATTATGTTTTAATTAACTTAAATCAATTTCAAATCAATTCCAAAAATTCCAAAAAAATTAGTTTTGTTTTAAAATTAATTGACAAATATTTTGTACATATTTTAAACTTAATTTCTAAGTTTAAATCTATTTTCATCTTTTTTCTTCATTTTAATTTAATTAATCATGCATTAATTATAATTAAAACCAATCATAAAAAAATCAAAAAACATGCCTTTTATTTTTCTTGCAATTTAAAATTCCTAGATAAATGTATAGGATGTCAAATTCATGTAAATAGGCTAGTTTACATTTCCCGCACAATCGATGTAATAACGTAGATTTACTTTCCGCACTTTACATTTCCGCATTTTAATTTCCCGCACATATAAACTGCGTGTATGTCAAAGATAAAATTGAACCGTTAGATCACTAACCTCAAAGATAAATATTTGAATACAAACACAATCACACTTGCACCTCTTAAGGTAATCCCTTCTCATTCTTTTCAAAATCAAAGTCAAAATTCTACTGTTTTGAGTACAAAATCGAACCTTGCGTTTATATCCGATGAAAGGATAGATTTTTAAAGGAAATAGGATAAAGACCTTACAACTCAGGGTAGACCTCCTAGTTTGCTTGCTCAAATCAAAAACAAACAAAATTCTCATACACTGTTGTTTTTCAAAACAAAACTTTCAAAATAGACAATACTTTGTATACATCCAAACACGGATTATTACAAAGTTAACGTTCTTTTCAAAACATCTTTCGAAAGATAAGCAAGCATTTTGTATACATCCACACACAGATCATTACAAAATTCAATTTACAAAAGTATTTGAAGCCACATATGAGCAATTTCAGAGCAATTGAAAAGTGATCGAAAAACAAGTGAGCTAAGCAAACTTAAGAGCCCATGGATAACCATGGATACAAAGGGTGCTAACACCTTCCCTTTGTATAACCTACCCCCTTACCCAGAATTTCTTAAAGGTCTTTTTTCTGTTTCTTTTATAAACCTTTCCTTAATTGGATAAAATAAAAGGTCGGTGGCGACTCTGTGAATTTTCAAAATGCGAAAACATTAAGCGATAAAAAAGAGTCAGTTCACGTATCTCTACAGAACAGAGGTATGGCCCGGGATTAAAAAAATCGGAGGTCCACAGAACTGGCGACTCTGCTGGGGAGATACTTTCAAAAACAAAATGTTTTCAAAAGGGGTTACCTTAAGAGAATAGGTCGATGTTTTCAATTGTTTGACTTGATTGCTCTATTTTTCAAAGGCTTGCTTGGGTATTTTGCTTGTGAAAGATTCTAACCCGAATCTCGAGATACCTTAAGTATATGACAATAGACCAAGGAAACTGTACGGCATGTACCGATACGGTTGATCTGGTAGTCATCGTTAGTGCGATACTTTGGTTTATACTGATGTCCCTTGAAAACGATCAAGGAGTATATTAGGCTTCCGAAGTGTCATTAAACACTAATTTGTCTTAGAACCTTTTTAGTTGAACTTGACTTGTGGCCTATTAAGTGGCTAGCTTTGAAATTGATCGAAGTTAGTTATCCTCGAGGAATATTTTGATCGGCCGATCGAGCGCCGTATTGAGATGTTACTTCCAAGGATCATAGAACCCAAATGCTATTCTAGGACAGGTTTTAACCAACTCAACTTCAGTGGGGAGGGTATCACCTATCAGCTCCATGCAAGCCTTTAAACCTAAGGCTATTGTTTGATTTGTTTTTGTGTGCCACATGTTTGCATCATAAGCATATCATTTTTGCACCAAACACTTCAAGGATCAAAGAGTTTACCTTTGTTTTTGCAGGTAATGGCTCCCGCCACCAAAGATTACATCCGAATCAACATCTCAACGGTACCATCTGAACTAAAAGACTTAGTGTCAGAATTCCCCAGGAATGTTCAATTCACTGAAAGGCATGGTCACCTACTCCATTTGGTTACCTCAAAATTTGAAGAAGACATGATACGGGTCCTGTTCCAGTTCTTTGACCCTGAACATCATTGCTTTACCTTTCCTGATTACCAGTTGGTACCCACTTTGGAAGAGTTCTCTGAACTAATGGGATTGCCTGTTCGAAATCAATTACCTTTCACTGGTTTAGAAAGGATTCCAAAACCTGAAGTCATTGCTGCTGCTTTACATTTGCGGAAATCAGAAATCGAGTCCAATTGGGAAACAAAGAGTGGAGTTAAGGGTTTACTTGCCAAGTTCTTATTGGAAAAGGCTCGACTACTGCTAGAAAACAAAAGTTATCCAGCTTTTGAGGAAGTTATGGCACTTTTGATCTATGGGTTGGTTTTATTCCCTAATCCCGACCAGTTCATAAGTGTACACATCATCAACCTTTTCCTAATCCGTAACCCGGTACCAACCTTGCTGGGAGACATTCTACATTCTCTACACACTCGTACCATGAAGAAACGAGGAACTCTCATGTGCTGTATACCACTACTGGCTAGGTGGTTTACATTTCATCTTCCCCGATCAGTGTTGAAAAATGAACAAAGAATGCATTGGTCTCGCAGGATTATGTCTTTGTCTCATTCAGATATCCGGTGGAACAACTTCTTTCAAAGAGACATTACTATCATTGATCATTGTGGAGAGTACCCTAATGTGCCACTCCTTGGCATCAAAGGAGGCATCACTTACAATCCCTCTTTAGCTCTACGCCAATTCGGATATGCAAGGAGCAACGGTCCTCATGACATGATTATCCATTGCATTGTGTTTGATTACGAGAATGATTCTCATAGACACCGACGAAGGTTCATACATGCATGGGGCAGTGTCTATAAAATAGAAAGCAAAACTCTGGGGCAATGGAATATTCTATTCCTATGGAACCCTACCTCAGATGGGTCCGCACTCATGCTCAGAAACTCCTTATGCCATATCCTGCTGTTCTACCTGTGACTATTGAACCAGAGGTCGAAGGATATGAACCTCAAGTTATTCTACACCCGGACATGCCAACTGACCTAGAAGAGTTGCAAAAATCATGGGTTCAACTCAAAGAGGAAAGAGACACCTTCAAATCATACTGTCAAGACTATGAGAGAAGGATATTGGAGCTCACCGGACAGCTTCAAGAAGAATAGCAGATCAACACATTCCTGGGGGCAAAGAGAAAGCGTCCACGGGAGACCTGAAGGATCATTTATTTTATTTCTGTCTTGTAAGCCCAAATGAGGCAAAGAAAAAAGAAGCAAAAAAAAAAAGAGAAATAAATTGATTAACTAACGTTTGTTTCTTCTTTGACAAATCTAAACTCTAAGATCCTTGAAACATTGCACACACATTTCACTTCATGCATTGCATATACATTTCATACATTGCATTCATATACATTGCACATACATTTCATACATTGCATACACATGGCATCCAGTCATACACATTTCATAACAGGTTCTCATGACGGATTTCTCATCTCCTCGCTGTTTATTTCAGTCAGAAGAGATGGAATCCGAGGCAAGTATCAAGAATCTCGAAGCACAGAATGCCCAAGTTCAAGTGGCAATTCTGGAACTGGCAAAGGGGCAGCAAGAACTGAAAGCCCTGATAATCAAGAAGAAAAAGAAGCCCAAAGGATCTGTAGGTGTGAGTCACCTGAAAAGGAAGATCAAAATCCCAGTCAAAAAGTTCACAAAGCCACCGATCCCTGAAACAGTCGGTGATGATGAACAAGAAGACAATCAAAGCAACCAGGGTTCTGCTAAACCCTCTCTCTCTTCAAATGAAGAAAATGATCGTTCTGGGGACGAACCGGATGATGAAAAATACCAACAGCTGGAAGACCGTATGAAAGCTATGGAGATACAAAAAATAACTGGCCTAGATTTCAATGATCTAGGGCTCATCTCGGATGTTGTTATCCCTCCAAAATTCAAAGTTCCTGTCTTTGCAAAATATGATGGAGTTTCTTGCCCGAAACTACATCTGAGATCCTATGTAAGGAAGATACAACCTCATACAACGGATAACAAATTGTGGATTCACTTCTTCCAAGAAAGTCTGTCGGGTACACAACTTGAGTGGTACTATCAGCTGGAAAATACCAAGGTTCATACTTGGGAAGAATTAGCTGCTGCTTTTTACAAACAGTACCAATACAATGCTGATCTTGCACCAACCCGTACTCAACTAAGGGGCATGTCTATGGGACCAAAAGAAAGTTTCAAAGGATATGCACAAAAGTGGAGAGATATGGCTGGAAGGGTTCAACCACCCTTATCTGATCGCGAACTAGTCGACATGTTCATGGGCACTTTAACTGGCCCTTTCTATAGCCATTTGCTGGGAAGCTCATCCTCAGGTTTCACTGACCTGATACTGACCGGAGAACGTGTCGAAAGTGGCATTCAAAATGGAAAAATTCAAATAGGTTCCTCCTCTGGTACTACAAAAAGGCCCATCAGCGGGAGAAATGAGGTCAATGCAACACAAATTCAGAAAAGTCGCAATAGTGAGCAGCATCAATCTGTAGGGGCAGTTCTGATCTCCGCATCTGCACCTCAAAAAGATCAGCAGCCAAAATATACGCATCAACCAGATGCACCAAGAAGAAATTTCACCAAAATCAACATGCCAATTTCTCAGGCATTGCAGCACTTGCTAAAAGCAGATCTGATCACCTTAAGAGGTCCTCCAAAGAATGTCAACACTTCCTCTCCGAATTATCGCCCTGATGCAACATGTGCCTATCACTCAAACTGTCCAGGACATGACGCAGATCACTGCTGGGCCCTGAAAAATAAAATACAAGATATGATAGATGCTGGGGAAATTGAGTTCGATCCTCCAGAAACTCCAAATGTCATCACAGCACCTATGCCAAAGCATGACAAAACTGTCAACGCTCTCCTGGACACTGTTTACATCTATGATGTGAACGAATTATCAACTCCACTCTGCGAAGTCAAAGGAAAGCTAATCCGAGCTGGTTACTTTCCAGGGTGTGACCCCGACTGCTTTTATTGCTCATGCCTGCCCAATGGTTGTGAAAATCTGAGGATGGGAATTCAAAAATGGATGGATCGCCGTATCATTATGTTTGAGAGGCTCCCTTCTATGGACGTGCTGTGCGAAGTCTTTGCAAACAGGATGAGAATAGAGGATGCCTCAGTGATCTCCAGCTTACCATTCAAAATCTCTGCCAAGGCTCCATTCAAAATTTCTGCTACACTCAAAGTGGCATCAGTAGTCATTGCTAGTCCAACTCCATTTCCATACTCCTCAGACAAAGCTGTCCCATGGGGATATGACACTAATGTTTATGTTCATGGAGTTAAGCAGGGTACCTCGACTGAAGAGACCGCAAAGTTAACTACTCCAACTGTGGGTAATATTGTGGGTACCAGCAAGATCACGAGAAGTGGAAGAATCTTTTCACCAGAAATTTCTCCAAATGTTGCTGCTGGTCCAGTCCGAGTCCCAGTTCCTAATCAAAATATCAACGCTCGAGGCAAAGAGCCACAAGTTGAACAAATTCAAACCCCGGTGGAGATCACTGCTGAGGATCCATCAAAGCAAGAAATGGAGGAAATATTGAAAATCATCTGCAAGAGTGATTACAATATTATTGAGCAACTGGGGCACACTGCTTCAAAAATCTCAATGCTATCTCTGCTAAAATATTCAGAAGCTCGTGCCAAAGCTCTGATGAAGTTCCTGAAATCTGCGCATGTGCCTCAAGAGATCTCAGTCGACCAATTTGAGAATTGTGTTGCCAATCTAACCGTGAGCAATGGTCTCGGTTTCTCCGATGTGGATCTAACCCCTGCTGGAAAAAATCACAACAAAGCCTTACATATCTCCATTGAATGTAATGGCACCACTCTATCTCATGTGCTAGTAGATAACGGTTCTTCTTTGAACGTGTTACCGAAAACAGTACTAGAAAAGCTTGACTTCGAAGAAATTGTGTTACAACCAAGTGATGTTGTGGTAAGAGCCTTTGACGGGTCAACCAGAACGGTATACGGAAAAGTGAATCTCCCAATCAGAGTGGGTTCTCAAATCTTCGATTCTATCTTTTACGTAATGGAAATTCACCCAGCCTACTCCTGTTTACTTGGACGTCCTTCGATACATGGGGCAAACGCTGTAACTTCTACCCTGCATCAGAAGTTAAAATATCCAGTAAAAGGAAAGATTGTCACAGTCTATGGCGAAGAGGAATATGTGGTTAGTCACCTAAGCAATTCCAAATATGTCGAATTGGAGGACGAGTTCATCGAAACTCCATGCCAATCATTTGAGGTGGTCTCTCCAGATGTCTCTACCACCAAGCATATTCCTGCTACTCCAACTACAACTATGGCTTCTCTCAAAGATGCCAAAGCCATGATTGAACAGGGTGATTGCACAGTATGGGGACAGCTTCCCGATATACCCTACAAATCTGACAAGCTAGGTCTGGGCTATGATAGTGAAAATCAAAAGAATGATCAAAGTCCTCGTTCTGGAGAATTAATGTCACACTTCGTCAGCCAAGAAGTAAACGCTATTGAAGATGAAGGAGTGTTCTTGAACCATATCATTCAGCCATATCCAGATGAAATTCCACCCATTTCCATGGGAATGTGGGATGCTGTGGGAGAACCAAACGGCGGGTATAATTATCAGTATGCCGAACCTCAGAATTCTTATATTGCTATGGAAGACCTTACCCCGACTGGATGGGGTGATCAAATTGGAAATGATCAAATTTTCACAAGTCCCGTCACTGAGCAATATCAAAATCCACCCAAAGAAGTATGGGACACTCTAGGAGAACCCAGCGGCAAATATGACTATATGGTGAAATACTCCGCTCCTCCGAGCTCACAAATTCCTATGGAGGACATTGTCCCAACTGGATGGGATGAACAGTACGATGACAATTTCGCTTTCGAAGAAGCCAGGGAAATACCAAATAACGAGGGTTGCTTTCTGTCAGCATACACTCCTCATCAAGATGCACAAGTCTCTATTCAAAGTATCATCCCGACTGCATGGGACGGCCTTATCGAGCATCTCGCTCAGCCAACAGAGATATCTCAGCCTGGGCTCTCGTATCCAGCAGAGTATATCCCTTATCCCGAAGGATCACCGGCTCATTTTCCCACTAATGAAATCAATGCTGTGGAAGAAAAAAAAGACAACTACAACTGGAACAGCTGGATACTCCCTGCTCACAACAGTGGATTGAACAACTGGAAAGCTGAGGATGTGATCTCCTTTGACCAGGAGTAAATGCCATTTCCTGTTTTCTTTGTGTATACTGTGCAAAGATAAAAGTGGTTCCTAAACAATCGAACCATGAGCTTGAAAGCCGTGTGCCTTAGCACACCGGTCCTTCTATAGGGGCTTATCATGTCATGATCATGTGCATTCAATAAAATCATGGGACGCTTGCATATTTAAATTTCATGATCCTTTTTCTTTCTTTCTTCGCTTTCAAATAGCTATGTTTTTTCTTCACACATACTCACATAATTAACATGCAGATTCACATACACTCTGGATCCAGTCAACAACGATTCTGCTATTGCCCGTCATGACTTTGAAAATCCGATCTACCAAACTGAGGACGAAAGTGAGGAAGATTGTGAAGTGCCAAGAGAACTTGCAAGGCTGCTAGAACAAGAAAACAAGGCCATACAGCCTCACGAGGAGCCAATTGAGGTCATCAACTTGGGCAGCAACGAAGAAATGAAAGAAGTCAAAATAGGGGCTGATTTAGAACACAGCGTCAAGCAAAGACTGATTCAAATGCTGCGAGACTACGTCGAGATATTCGCCTGGTCCTATGAGGATATGCCAGGCCTTGACACGGACATCGTAGTTCATCGCCTGCCAATCAAAGAAGGTAGCACTCCAGTCAAACAGAAACTACGAAGGAGTAGGCCTGATATGTCAAAAAAGATCAAAGACGAGGTTGAAAAACAGTTCAATGCCGGATTCCTAAAAGTTGTAAGTTATCCTCCTTGGATAGCTAACATCGTCCCTGTACCTAAAAAAGACGGGAAAGTCAGAATGTGCGTGGACTACAGAGATCTGAACCGGGCAAGCCCCAAAGATGATTTCCCTCTACCACACATCGATGTACTGGTTGACAATACCGCACAATGCAAGGTATTCTCCTTTATGGACGGATTCTCAGGGTACAATCAAATCAAGATGGCACCCGAAGACATGGAAACAGACTGCCATCATCACTCCCGAACATGTCACAAATGCCAGATATACGCTGACAAAGTACATGTACCTCCAGTTCCATTAAGCGTCCTGAAGGCTCCTTGGCCTTTTGCAATGTGGGGTATTGATATGATTGGAGAAATCAAACCTACTGCCTCCAACGGACATCGCTTTATCCTGGTCGCTATTGACTACTTCACAAAGTGGGTAGAAGCAGCTTCATTTGCTTCTGTCACCAAAAATGTGGTGGCCCGGTTCATCAAATACAATCTCATTTGTCGGTACGGCATCCCTGAACGGATTATCACGGACAATGGCACAAATCTAAACAACATAATGATTACTGAACTTTGCACACAGTTCAAGATCAAGCATCATAATTCTTCTCCATATCGACCAAAGATGAACGGTGCGGTGGAAGCTGCCAACAAGAACATCAAGAAAATCATACAAAAAATGACAGTAACTACCAAAGATGAGATGTTGCCTTTTGCCCTTCATGGTTATCGCACATCTGCGCGTACCTCAACAGGGGCAACTCCATTCTCCTTAGTCTATGGTATGGAGGCAGTTCTTCCAATTGAAATTCAGATTCCTTCCCTAAGGATTATGAAAGAAGCCAATCTAGACGAAGACGATTGGATTCAAACACGGTTGGACCAGATAAACTTGATTGATGAGAAAAGGCTCGCAGCTATTTGTCATGGTCAGCTATACCAAAAGCGTATGATCAAAGCCTTCAACAAAAAAGTCAAAAGTCAAGCATACCAAACTGGTGGCTTGGTTGTCAAACGCATCATCTTACCACAAGGTGATCCCAGAGGCAAATGGACTCCCACCTACGAGGGACCATTCATAATCAAGAAAATATTCTCCGGCGGCGCCATGTTGCTTACCACCATGGATGGTGAGGATTTCCCACATCCTGTGAATGCTGACATAGTCAAAAAATACTTCTCTTAAAAAGAAAAAAAAACAGCTCGCTAAGTTGAAAACCTGAAAGGGCAACTTAGGCAAAAATGAGCGTCTCGGTGGATTGAAAACCCGAAAGGGCGGTCCAGGCAAAAATTAGAGACTAAACAAATACTATCCCGGTAGGCTGAAAACCTGAAAGGGCAGCCTAGGCAAAAGTTAGGGAATGAAGCATACAACTGTGTTCCGTTCAGCTGCCTACTCACCATCAAGATTCAACACCTCAAAGACACCGATCAGTCCAATCACTTTCTTCCAACAAGTGAGGGATGAGATGCTCGAAGACAGATTGACAATAGCAGAATTGAAACTTGACTGGATCATTTTCACATAGCTATTTATCTTCATAAATATTTTCCAAAACTTTCTGACAATTTCCTACTTCTAGGATTGTTGTCTCCCTGTGCTAACCAGCCTATCATGGCTCTTTTTCAAAAAATCAATGCAGCTTAGGCTCAAAAATCACCATTTTCACTTTTTTTGTTTTAAATACGTAAACGTCCCAATGATAATTTTGAATGAACATGTGCATTTGAATATGATTGATGTTTACCAGGAAAAACAGGAATAGCATTCAGGAAATGTCCCAATTATCTGGACATCATCCCATCAGAAGAAAATCCCCAAGAGGAGCGCATTTCTCAGCAAATTCCTCAAAAAAGATTTTCCCTTCAAAAGAAGTCTTATCCCCCAGCAGGGTTGTTCCAGATTACTATCTTCAGAAGGTGTGATCCCCGCACCCGGACTTGGTCAGATAGTGCATCGGAGGATTATGCATCTTCCTCATTCCTATTTGGAAGGGCATCAGAACTTCCAGCTACCTTTCATTCTCAAGAGATATTCAAAGATCCTTCAATAGAGTACCAGGGTTCTCAAAGAATTTCCCCAGCCGAGGATACTCAAACAAGACAAAAGATCATCAACAATCACAATACATTCATGTCCAGATGACTAGTGTGAATTTATTTTTCCAGCTAGAAACTTGACACGCATCGTATTCATACATCATATTCATACATCACATTCACACATTCACATTCATATTCATTCACATATTCATACATCATATTCATACATCATACATCATACATCATGCATCATGCGCGCATTCGTACGCATATTCATACACAACATCAAATGCATATTTCTCCGGGAATATCTCACATTTACATGCCTCATAAACATTGCATATTACTAACTTGATTTTTCAGGTAGACGAATATCTTCAACAAAGATGTTCTCAATCACATGCAGTGTTCACCTGAATTCCATGAACGGTTCTCTCAGATATAATCAAGCCAAAGATTCATTCTGATCACTTATCAACTCAAAAACAGACATTGCAGATCTAAAGCGATACCTCAGACGGTTCCAGAACGATCTAGCATCACAGATCTAAAAGCGATACCTCAGACGGTTCCAAAACTATCTAACATCAAAGATCTAAAGCTGATACCTCAGACGGTTCCACAATGATCAACTTTCAAAATCTAAAGCGAAAAAACTTTGGACAAGTTCCGTAACGATCATCCTCCAAGACTTAAAGCGGTAACCTTGGACGGTTCCGAAACAGTCAACACAAAGACTTTCAAATCCTTCATCAAGATATAATCAATGGATTCATTCTGATGAACAAACCATCAACCCATTCACCAGGTGGCATCTGAAAGCCCATCTCAGGTAATGTGTCAATCTGCCAACAACATTTCGCAGACGACATTCAAAGGCAACTTCCAACATCTCTTCTGATCAAGGTAAGTGCAAATTTTCAGGGCATCTAAATATTCAATCATCTTCTACCTTCAGATTTCAGACAATCTCTTCAGGTTTAAGAAGATTGAATAGGGGCAACTGTTATACCCCAAAATTTGCCCACATATTTTTCAAGAAAACTCCAATCTGAAAATTAAGAGTCTCATATAATCATGGATTTTTATTTTAACAAATATCCTGACATATGAAATACTTAGTTTTTAGAATTTTTCTTACCGTAATTTGGCTGGCAGTTGAATTTATTCTTACGCAAACGCCAAATACTGTTTATTACTTCACACATGCTATTTATTTATTTACAGATAAATAGTACTGACACAATTGGTACAGAGTTAAATCTTTTTGCAGGCGCAGAATCAGGAAACTCAGACTGTACTGGTAACAAGTAGATTATTATTATCTTTTGTTTCCCACTAATTTTTGTACTATATTCCATTATTTTCAAAAATCTTTTCAAATCTCTTTTTCAAAAATCAAATCTCTCTTTTTCCCAACACTATCATCCACTTTCTTTCAAATCTTACTTTCACTCAAATTTTCCTTTTGTACGGAATCACATCATTCCCCAACGTCTCTTTCTTTCTTTCCATTCTATAAATACCTCTCACTTTCTTCCATAAAATCTCACATCAAATTCTAATTCAACTCTCAAATTTCCACTTTATAATCCATCCTTTCTTCTTCCCCGACAAAATGGCGAAGCGGTGGGAAACGTGTTTTCTTACAGTCATCACCATTGCTACGGTGATCATGACTTTCTTCTGCCTGCATAGTCCTGAAGAGTGTGGACCTGCAATGGTTGCACTCCCAATCATCTACATGTTATTGTTCATAGCATGGGTCATTAATCGTCATTCTTAAAATTTGCAGTATTTCTTATTTCTTAAATGTACCGTTTATTCGTCGTACTGTTCAATATAGTATGTGATACTTGTACTATCAGTATTAAATGTTGTACTATTTGTCATAATATTGCTTAATTACTAAGATAATATTTTGTGTGTTTTCTGCAAGTCAAATATTCCTATTTCTGTGCATTAAGTGATTTTCGGGGTTATTATCGGTAATTTTGCCCGCATACCGTAACAGTATATTAGTTATTTATTATGTCTGTGTTTTTTAACAAGTCATGTAAATAAACTTTCATTTTTCACATAAAACAAAAACAAAAACAACAAAAAAGAAAATTAACTTTGACTGTTGATTTTTCACTCTAACTGCTACGTCAATACCTGAACAGTCAGTTGACAGCCAAACTGCTGGCAGTACAATTCTCAGTGTTTTGTACCATCAATCAAATCAATCTTTCACAATTCAAAATTCCAAGATCTTTGTTCTAGAAGTCTTCTGAATATCACGCGATTAGCAGAAACTCAGCACTGCACAAAAATCAGGTACGCTTAACTGTCTCCTACACAAACAGTCCCTAATCAGGGTTTTTCTTGTTTTTACAGGAGCAACAAGTTTTTGAGAGCTCAAATGGATTTCATACACATCCATATATCTCAAAGTACCATCATACAAATTTTCAAACTTCAATTCACTCAGACGCACCGTCAGCAGCTCAAACAGTCAACAGACGACCCGTTTGACCAAAAAGTCAACAGACAGTCAAAAATGAAATTTTTTGTCAAAGTCCATATTTTGTCAAAGGATTCATCATTTGATCATTGGATGATCATAATTCATCAAGGAAAGATCAAAAATCAACAAAACCCTAAGATTCAAAATTAGGGTTTTTGCCTGAAAAGTCAACTCAACTTTGACTGATCATAACTCTCTCATCCTTCATCCAAAAAATTCAAACCAAAGCTTGTTTTGAAGGAAATTCAATTATCTTTCAAATGCCATTGATCCCATGGTCATTGGATTCACCATTTGAAAAATATGATCAAAGACATTACAGGTCATTTTCAAAGTCAACAAAAAGACACTTTTTTCAAAAGGACACACAAGGAGCTTCCAAAATAATTTTGACATGAGACCAAAGGCATTGGTTAGAGGACTCTTTGAGGTTTCCAAAAAGTGCAAGATCTCCTTCATATGACAAAAATTGAAGGATTTACACCTTGTTGAAGTTGGCTAAATTTTGGGAAAATACATGAAATCAACATTGCTCAAAAATGTATTTTTTTCCAAATGGGGCCAAGTTTTCAGCATTCAAACATCATTTCCATGATGTTATGGGCCTCCCACGACCAAGACTAAGCCCATACCTTTTTTTATCCATTTTTGCATGATTTTATCTTATTTTAAGATTAAAATTAAAAGGAAAATGCATGGATAATGGTTAGCTTACAAATCAAGCATGACTCACCTCAAAGAATCTTCATCTTTCTGCAGAGAATTGAAGGGCAAGGCAGGTGCATTGAAGGCAAGATGACTTGGTCAAGAATTCAAGGTTTTTAATATTAAAAAACCAAAGTTTCAACAAAGGCAACTAAAGACACTTCTTAGCTTCAATTGTAAGCACTCAATGCTTATAAATAAGCTATCATAGTTCAGTAACAAAGGGGGGGCGAGTTCAGAAGCATACATAAGCTCATAACACTTGTAATCACTTGAAAAAAATTCAAAGAAAACTCAAATTCGAATTTGTAATTTCAGTCCATTTCAATACAAACTAAGCATTCATACACCTTCCTTGAACATCACTGAAACTATCTCAATCAATTACAAGCCTTGAAGCTCACTGAATCGAGCTACACAGGTCAAAATTTGTTCAAACTAAAATCAATTCGTATCTGGTTATTCACACATGTTTAACAAGATGTAGACATACTATTGAGTTTGGTTTGAGGTGTAGATCATTTCTGGAAACTTAATTGAAGTTTGGACACGTACAAACGAAATCACCATTTTAGGGTTCATAGCTTCAAAATTAGGGCTTTCCAAATTAGGCAAAATCAGAGATTCTAAATAGTACCATTAGATTCGTATGGACAAAACGAGTTGAATGGTACCATCGCGCCAAACTTATTTGCTTGTTTACCCCTATTCGTTATTTTGCAGAATTAGGGCTCACTTACAATAGCGCTTTTTTACAAAAGCGCTGTAAAAGGCCTTGTCTGAAGGTTGAAGACGATGAGGTGTCTCCCCCTCATTGGTCCAGAAGCGCGCGCGTGTTTTTAAACTTTCCACTAATCCAGTGTTTTGCAGGTGTAACGTATCCCACGTGCCTCACCATCTGGACCACCTGATTTCATTTAATGACTCATTCAACGCGCCAGATCAAACAATCCTTATCATGCACTCTCCAACCTACCACACAGGATCAGTATCCTTTTATTTCTATTTTATTTTAATTTCTTTGTTAAATTAATTAAAAATAGTTTTAAAAATCCAAAAAATACACAAAAAATATTTTTAGACTTCTAAAATAATATATTATTTTCTGAAATAAAAATATTTTATTTTTCTTCAAAATTTTAATATTTTGCATAATTAATTAGTATATATTTATATATTGGCTTTTTAGTTATTCTAACCAATCAAAAAATCATAAAAAAAATTTGTTCTTTATATAAAATATTGTTTATATATTATAAACTAATTTTGTACATATTTTGAATAATTTTCTCTCTAAGTTTTAATTATTGGTATAATTATTTGCATAATTATGTTTTAATTAACTTAAATCAATTTCAAATCAATTCCAAAAATTCCAAAAAAATTAGTTTTGTTTTAAAATTAATTGACAAATATTTTGTACATATTTTAAACTTAATTTCTAAGTTTAAATCTATTTTCATCTTTTTTCTTCATTTTAATTTAATTAATCATGCATTAATTATAATTAAAACCAATCATAAAAAAATCAAAAAACATGCCTTTTATTTTTCTTGCAATTTAAAATTCCTAGATAAATGTATAGGATGTCAAATTCATGTAAATAGGCTAGTTTACATTTCCCGCACAATCGATGTAATAGCGTAGATTTACTTTCCGCACTTTACATTTCCGCATTTTAATTTCCCGCACATATAAACTGCGTGTATGTCAAAGATAAAATTGAACCGTTAGATCACTAACCTCAAAGATAAATATTTGAATACAAACACAATCACACTTGCACCTCTTAAGGTAATCCCTTCTCATTCTTTTCAAAATCAAAGTCAAAATTCTACTGTTTTGAGTACAAAATCGAACCTTGCGTTTATATCCGATGAAAGGATAGATTTTTAAAGGAAATAGGATAAAGACCTTACAACTCAGGGTAGACCTCCTAGTTTGCTTGCTCAAATCAAAAACAAACAAAATTCTCATACACTGTTGTTTTTCAAAACAAAACTTTCAAAAAAGACAATACTTTGTATACATCCAAACACGGATTATTACAAAGTTAACGTTCTTTTCAAAACATCTTTCGAAAGATAAGCAAGCATTTTGTATACATCCACACACGGATCATTACAAAATTCAATTTACAAAAGTATTTGAAGCCACATATGAGCAATTTCAGAGCAATTGAAAAGTGATCGAAAAACAAGTGAGCTAAGCAAACTTAAGAGCCCATGGATAACCATGGATACAAAGGGTGCTAACACCTTCCCTTTGTATAACCTACCCCCTTACCCAGAATTTCTTAAAGGTCTTTTTTCTATTTCTTTTATAAACCTTTACTTAATTGGATAAAATAAAAGGTCGGTGGCGACTCTGTGAATTTTCAAAATGCGAAAGCATTAAGCGATAAAAAAAAGTCAGTTCACGTATCTCTACAGAACAGAGGTATGGCCCGGGATTAAAAAAATCGGAGGTCCACAGTATGTGTCAAAGCATAAAAAAATGTATCAGAACATATAAGGAGTAAGAATGTGTTAGAGCATATTCTATCACAAGAATATTAGAACATTCTTCCTTCTTGCTTCTGATCTTGAAGCTTCACAGCACTCAGCTTGCTTCAATTTCCATGAGCTTGTTTCTATATAGAATTGCTTTTCCCCATGTCTTTGCTTCTCATGTTGAGATTTTTAGAATGTCTTCAATCCTGCAAAAAAAAACTCAAAGACATAGAACTTGCAAATTCTGTTAGAAATGTGGAGACTTACTCCCAGCAACTGATAATATAAATCAGATCATTTATCACATTTTCTTCCCCTTTTTGTCATAACATCAAAAAGCATAAAAGATTCAGATGAAAAATAAACAATATGAGAGAAAAGAAGATAATTTTCATTGATTTAATCAGAAGGATTATCAGAAGATACAAAAGGAGATGCAAGAAGACAGATGCAAGAACAAGGAGACAACTAAGACACAAAAGACTACGACTAGCCTAGCTTAGACATAATCTTGGCCAGCATGTCATGAATCCCAGCAGTGCTTTCATTCTGCTTCTTCATGAAGTCTCTGAACTCTTCATGTGCTTGATCATGCTTATCCAGGCGAGAAGCAAGAACTTCTTGATTCTGTTGAAGAGCCTTGATAGCGTTCACCAGAGCGGAGGGTTCAGCAGAAGAAGATGTACGACTATCATTAAGAAGGATAGCATTACTAGCAACAACATTTAAAGTGAGAATATCATTTTCAGCAGGATGAATCTCAGCATCTTCCATCTCAATATCTGAGTCTGACCCAGACACAACTTCAGCAAATTCTGGATCAGGGATCTCAGAATCTTCATTCTCCAAGGCTTGAAGAATCTCAGCAAGATTCTTTGGAGGAATGGGAGCAGCAACTTCTGAAGGGTAGACAACTTCAGGAATAACCATATCTGGTGCTTCCTCAGAAGGATTCATTCTTAGCCAGTTGAATAACCATTGGAAGTCTCCAGTCAGAGCCGGATATTGAGGCTTCCAAACAACCATAGTCAGACATGGTTCATCTTCGAACTCATCAGTGAACTTATTCTCCTCAAGAGCTCTACGGTTTCTGATGGGATGATAGTACTTGCCATCATCAAGATCCAAGTAGTAACCAGAAGATCCAGATGCTTCAGCAACACATCTTCTCTGGATTTTCAGTGCATCATTCCAAAACTCCCTTCTAAAGCGATTCCATAAGCCTCGAGTAGCAACATGATCCAGCTGGGAGTCATGAGCAGCTCTCAGAATTTCCATCCTATTTTTGAACTTTAAGCTGAACAGAGCAAAATCAATAGGAATGGTGGGTTCAGGAGGCTTAAAAGTGAAGCAAAAGTCAGGAAAAAGAAGAGAATAAGGGTTGGATTCTCTTTCAGGTAAGGAAAGGGTATCAGAAAGTGGAGATTCTGTGGTGAGGTTAGATGAAGAGGGGATATCAGAAGGTGTTGGGGGACAAACATTTAGAGGTTGGGGATTGAGGATAAGAGTAGAAGGAGGTGGTTGGATACTATCTGGGATGGTGAGTGTATTTTGAGGTTAAGGAGAAGGAGGCTTTGGCTTAGAGGAACTGCCAGCTCTTAAAGCATGGAAAGTATCCCTGATGCGTTTCTCTCGATATTCCTTGGAATTTACTTTCAGAGGATCATAAGTAATCTTCTACTTCTTAGCTTGCTTAGCTTCTTCTTCTAAAGCTTTTCTCTTCAATCTTGCTTCTTTCTTCTTTTGTTCCTTCTACTGCAGCTCAGCCAGAGAAGGAAGCACTCTTCCTCGAATCCATGCAGGATCAACAGAAGATTGAGCTATTACATAATTTTTCAAATAACGCTTAACAACCTTGTTAAGCTCTTCTTTGAACAAGGAAGCAAAGCCTTCAACAGGAACCCTTCTGGTCAGAATATCTGGAAATATTCTTGGAACAGATGTTACCTTCTCAATAAGACGCATCCTTTATAGATCAAAGCCATTCATAACATGTCCTTGAATGACACCAAAGAACCTGGACGTTCCAATAGTTCTTAGAGGATCCAACAAGTCACTTTCTATCAGAATGTCTGAAATCATTCTGGCAAAGGGAATAGCATTCTTCTTGAGGTCTAGAAACTTCTTGCGTTCTTCATCTCGTGATTCTTCAATACTTGTTTTCATGTTCTGAAATAGAATGTGTGAGATGTTAACTTCAATCCCTCTTCCAATGCAGAAAAGAGCATACTTATGATCCGGATTGATGTATGTTGAGGTAAAAGGTCTCTTTCTATGATAGAGAGATCCTAGAATAATCTCAGCCCAAACTTTGTAGAACGGCTTCAACAAACCAGTTTGATGAGATGCAACACCAGAAGAATTAGATATTTGTCTCTCAACTGTTGTCCAACAAACTCTACCAGGAAGAGCACCTGTGCTTCCTTCTTCATCATCCAGATTGTACAACTTTCTGATTAATTTCTCAGTTATCACAACTTCATGCCCTGACACGAAGGATATGATTGCAGTTGGGGTAACCGTTGCATGAGCCCATAAATCTTTTACTAATGCAGGATAAATTGGTCCAACCAATCTATCAAGGTAGTTTGACCAGCCTTGTGCCAATTGAAGGATAGAAAAACACTTAAAAAAGGGGGGGGGTTTGAATAAGTGTAGTTTTAAAACTCTTAAGATAAAACAATTTGCACAATGATTTTTATCCTGGTTCGTTGTTAACTAAACTACTCCAGTCCACCCCCTTGGAGTGATTTACCTCACCTGAGGATTTAATCCACTAATCACACAAGATTACAATGGTTTTCCACTTAGATAACCTCTAAGTCTTCTAGAGTATTCTGATCACAACCTGATCACTCTAGGAACACAATGCTTAGATACCCTCTAAGGCTTTCTAGAGAATCCGATCACAACTTGATCTCCTCTAGTTCTTACAAATGAATGTAAATGAATTCTTATAAGAGTTACAATGCTTCTTAATAAGCTATTATCACAACTGTGATTTTTCTCTTTAGTTTAAGCTTAATCTCACTAAGATGTTACAATAGTAATGATGTGAGGTTGAAGATGAAGTTTGAGAGCTTTTAGAATTTGACAGTGTTTCTGTATGTTTGCACAAAGTGTTGTATTTAGCTTCTCATCAGAACTTCTATTTATATGCCTTGTGCCTTGCTTTTGCTGTGTCTACTGACGTTGCCTTTAATAGCTTCTAACGTTCCTTTTGTCAGTCAGCGTAGCCTGCCATCTTGTACTTGCTTCTGATCTGATGTTTGTGTAAACAACGTTTGAGTATCATCATAGTCAAACAGCTTGGTGCAGAGCATGTTCTTGTCTTCTTACCTTGAAGTGCTTCTAGCGTGATACCATGAGAACTTCAGTGCTTCTGCTTCTGATCTCAAGTTCTTCTGATGCTTCAATAGACCATGTTCTGATTCTGCTTGACCATCTTCTGATGTCTTGCGAAAGCATGTTCTGATGTTGCATACTTGAACCTTCTGAGTCAGTGCTTCTTGCGCTGAATTTGTGCATACTCTATATATATTTCCTGAAATTGAAGTTGCATAGAATTAGAGTACGACATTATCTCAAGCAAAAGTCATATACATTGTTATCATCAAAACTAAGAATATTGATCAGAACAAATCTTGTTCTAACAGGAGTGTGTTGTAGTGTCTAATGTGATGTTTTAAGATTCTATTTAGTGTTTGATTTGATTTGCATATATGGTTTTATTGGTGTTTTGTATACTCGGACATGGCATACCCTAAAATGTTAAGCTACTTTTTGAAGATCATATCATGTAAGTTATTTTAGCCAAAATTAATCAAAGGGGGAGATTGTTGTTCCGTTTGATAGGCTGCATTAGGTAAAACAACATAAGTATAATATGTATTTTGTGTAGAGGCAACAAGTGGGACAATATATGTTAGCATATGTGGGCAGCATCTAGGCTCAGTCTGTAGACCAATCTTTAAATAAGAAGATTTTATTGGATTTGCATAGAAGAAAATATTTAATTAGATATTCTTTGAAGATATACATTGTTTGGTTTTATCCAAGATTGTCATGAAGATTTAATTAAACAAATATTTATGAAGAGATTTAATGGGAGTTGTTTTATTTTGAAGATATGGATTTGTAATTAATGAGAAGATCTTCAATCCAAGATTAGAAGTGTGGTTCAGTTTTAGCAAGAGATTTATTTTGAATCATTTACTTGAGAATTGAAATTGTGATTTATATCAAGTAAGTATTTTGCCTGATGTATTCAAGATTTGGAATTTTGTCATGACGACAGATGCTGAACCGAATGTTCTAGTATGTGTGCAACATCTGGACTTTGACAACAGGCCATGATTTTTGTTATTATGAGATCAAATCAATTGGATAGGAGATTTAAATTTGATTTTGAATAAATAGAAAGTCATTGGGTAGTATTAGGAAGAGGCTATAAACAAGGTGTGTTCATGTAAAACTAAGTGTACTAATACCATTATTATTGAATTTTCTTCTTGGATTGAATGCCCTTAAGATGTTTGTGTGGTTTGCACTAAACTGGGTTATAAATTCAGTGTTATTTATTATTTTATGATTGTTAATATTATTTTCTAGTGTCTATCAAATTCTGGTTCAAAATGTTGAATGTAGTAACTTAGACATCTAGTCTAACATATGTTCCTTATATTAGAATTTCAAAATACCATCTTTGGGTCAAGAAAATTTTCATGAACAAACCCATGTGATACCTCTGACAGGAAAAAGCTAACAAAGCTGATGAAGATGCTCTCTACGAAGAAGGTATTGAACCCGCTAACAAGAGTCAACAGCATGTATGACTAAAGTCTCTGAACCTTCTTTTCTAATTTTCACCTCCATATTTGACAAGGAGTTAGTTCAAATTTTAGCGTTACCACCCAAAACTAATTACAAGATCTCTCCAAACACCAATAAATCATTGCAAGAAACTAATTAGCCGTGAAATAAACTCTTAAACTTAGCCTTGAAATAATTGCGAAAAACAATTTTGGTTTAGATGATAAAAAAACACAAGAAAAAAATTTTATTCTCTATTTTTGTCATTTCTATTTTTTCATATGTAGAAGTATATTGAAACAATTCAAACTCGCCTATCTCTCGATTCGTAAACAACAACAACAACAACAACAACGATAACGAAGCGTAAGCCTCAAGTCTCTCGATTTCAGTTCGTTTCAACCCTCATCGATATTGTTCGGAAAAAACTCATGAAGACGGAGACAAATTCGTCACTCTCTAAGACGATTCAGAAATCAAACACAAAATAACCCTAAACCCAAGCGGTTCCCTTTCCCAAATTCTCATTAGCCTTCACAGTTACTGAAATCGGTTACATGACTACAAGAATATTTAAACTAACAAAACGAAATGAAAAGGAATAGAAACCAGGTACATTATGCTTCTTTTCTTCGATCTCCTTCGTCTTCTTCCGTGTGCGTTTTGGAAATGGGCTTGAATGATGTTTGTTATGTGATTGTCATGAGTAAAGGAGTTATTTGGAGGTTGTGAGTGATTCTTTGAGGGTGATTATGAAGGGTTAGTATATTAGAATGAGGTTTAATTCGTGTGTTGAGGGTTTATAAGGTTGTTGGTAGAGTTACAGTTGTTGCGTTTAGGATGAATTCGTGGTGAATGAAGTTGTGAGTTCTGGGTTTTATCGATGTTGCATGTTTAAAAGGGTAAGGTTGGTGAGGTCGATTTGTAGGTTGGGGGAGTGTTTGTGTATTGGTGAAAGGAGTATGGTTTATGAGCAGCTGAGAGGTTGATGGGAGACACTACAACACGCGTGGGCTTTAAAAGCGCTTTTTTGGGCTTTAAAAGCGCTTAAAAGCGCTGTGAAAGCCAGCGCTGGCGTAGGTAACAAAAGCGCTTTTGAAAGCGCTCTGGTAGACCCCCCCTATAAGAGCGCTTTTCTGGAAAAAGCGCTCTGGTAGACCCCCCTATAAGAGCGCTTTCCTGGAAAAAGCGCTCTCGTAGGGTGGCCTATGAGAGCGCTTTTCTGGAAAAGCGCTTTTGTAGGTGTCTATTATTTTTATAATTTATTTATTATTTCTAAACCTGCACTTTTGGCAGCAATATTTCAGAACCTGTAATTTACTATTTTTTGGCAGTATTTTTTCATGAACCTATAATTTATCATTTCTAATCGATATATACCATTATAATCGATATCGATTATATACAAAAAAAAGTATTATATTATATACCATTAATGTAAATCAAAATACATATATACATATTTCTAAACCAAAACAACTAAACCAATTCACATATTTCTAAACCAAAACAACTAAATGGGAAACAACTTCCGAGTTCTTATGCAACCAATGTACGCTTCCTGTATTATCTGGAGCTATGTTGTATTGATGCTTTAGTGGAGAACCAGTAGTCACCTGAGCTATGTTGTATTGTGTCACAGAATATGAATCAAGTAACTGTACCCCGAAGGATCCTGCCACAGAAGACTCCGGGGTACAATTACTTGATTCATATTCTGTGGAACATAATCGGCAGGGGCACATTGTGTTCTATCCTTTACCAGTCCATCCACTGTTTGAAGCTCAACCTACAATAGAAAAACGTGATTATTACTAACTACATATAGAAAATCTTGAATCATGTAAAAGTTGATGAAACAGATATAGCAGAAAAGAAAATTAAACTTGCAAACGCTGCTCTGTAGCTCTGGTTGTGCCTCTTATCACACCCAGTTCATGTTTCAGCACGTGAATTGCTTCACTTACATGGAGCCCTTGTAGGTCTATCATTCTCGCATGCCCTCTACCATTAACTTGCATCTTTGGACCAACTGGATTCCTGAAAAATCATAGAGTTGTACAGTGCTGGAGAAGATTATAACTCCTACATCAACATCACACAAAATTCCAAGCTGCTTCGCCTTCTTCAACAAACTGTTTCTCCGCTTCGAAAATGTAACTTGCCTACTCATAGAATTATCAATCATCCTTATCACGATATTTCCTCTCCCCATTCAAATAAACCCTAACGAACCAGAAAAACACAGATCAAACGAATCAGAACTTCAATTTCATCACCAAAACCAAAAAGCACGAAAATCAAAAGTATAAACATGAAAAACGTAGATCCTGAAAAACTGTAATGAATATTGCAGTTTCATTGTTGCGGTTCAATACAAATATGAGAGAAGACGAATATGGAGGAAAATTGGATCAAGTTTCAGAGAGAGAAAGAAAATCTAGAGAGAATGAGAGAGAGAGAAGCGCTTACTGGTTAAACCCTAACCTGAACAGAGAAGAGACGGTTGAAGGCTGGAGATGGAGTGAGGAAGGCGGCGGCGGAGTCGGTTGAAGGCTGAAGAGAGAGTGAGGACGGCGGCAGTGAGGGAGTCACGACGGAGAGGAGACGGTTGCTGGAGGGAGGGAGTTTGAAGACGGAGCAACGAAAGGAAGAAGAAGGTTCGCGTGTTTTGGATCTGAAACAAAACGCGTGTGTTTGTAAAATATAATTTTTTAAATGGGCTACCAGAGCGCTTTTCAAAAGCGCTTTAATAACACCCCCTACCAGAGCGCTTTTTAAAAGCGCTCTCATACCCCCCCTACCAGAGCGCTTTTTGAAAGCGCTCTCATACCCCCCCCTACCAGAGCGCTTTTTTTGCATCATTTTCCCTTGTTTATTAATTTTGTTTTTAGCGAACCATACGAGAGCGCTTTTGCTAAACGCGCTTTAGTAGCTGCGCTGCTACAGCTTAAATTTGGCGTAGTGAGAATTTCGGCAGAGTTTTTAGGCTTGATTGTTGGTTGCCTTTGTGTTCTTTTGCTGAACCGTGGCTGAGTTCTCTTTTGTGTTGCTGAATGTGTGTTTATATATCTGGTGAGATTAGGGTTTTAGAGGGATTTGAAGAGTCTTTTGAACAAATTTAGAAGTTGTGCTTTGTTGCTTCCTTGATGAAGGTTTTGTATGACCAATTTGATGAAATTCTTGGACTGATTATGCAGCAAAGTTGGTGGAACAGCAGCATGCTTTGGACTGTTTGGACATAAAAAAAAAACAATAATAGTAATAACAATAATAACAAAAAAAAAAACATAATAATAATAATGATAAAAGGAAAAAATCTAAGTATTAAAGGGAAATAGACTAAAACAGGAATAATAATGGAAGAATACAACTTTTTGATATTTTTGAATTAAGATGCAATAAAAAAATAAACATAACATGAATTAAATATAGTTTTTAAGAATTTTAATAAAAATAAGAAAAGAATGATGATTGCGCGCGAAATAAAAATGTGTCACGTCTAAATTAATCAAATGCGTAGGGCAAAAATTGGGGTATGACACCATCTTCTTCATGACATATCTCAAGAAGTCCCAGTTGACACTGTCGTACGCTTTCTCGAAATCTACTTTTAAGACCAAGATATTTTGATCAAGATACCGTCCAAAATATTTCGATCTTTTATGAAAGCACTCTGTTTTGCTGATACTAAAAGCCCAATAAACTCCTTAAGAAGACCAGCAAGAAGTTTAGAAAGGATTTTATGGAGACTCCCAACCAAGCAAATTTCCCGATACTCCGACAAAGATTTCGGGTTCACAACTTTTGGAATTAGAGTTATGAAGGATGAGGTACAAGCCTTTATTAATTTAGCCTTCTCGTGAAAATCCGCCATAAAATTCTGAATGTCATCTATCAGCATTTCCCAATGATTTTTGAAGAAAGCCAAAGTGTACCCATCAGAACCTGGAGTTTGGCTAATTTCACAATTCCAAACTGCAGCTTTGATCTCCTCGACTGTGAAGGGTCGTTCCAAACTCGCATCCATATCGGATTCAAGCCTTTTGAAAGTGATACCAGCTGGGACAGATCAATCCTTGCAAGACTCTGTAAAAAAGCTTTTAAAGTGATCGCTGTTGCGATGAAATTGGTGAGACTAGAGTCATTGAGAAGACTTAGCTCATTTGTTTTAAACAGAGTCGCCAATGCGCTTTATTGTTTCCAAAAAGGAATGGGACAAAGAGCGAATAAAACTCACAGAAGTTGTTAAAATCAAAACTAGTAAACTTATCAGAGATCTGGCTACGGAGGGTTTGTTATACAAGGGGAAGGTTTTAAGCACCCCTCATATCCATGGTACTCCATGGGAACCTCTTTGTTTATGTTATTGTTTGTTTGTACATGCATTTTGAAAATCCTATGTGAAAAACTTGTTTGAAATAGAGGGTGGGGATGGGAAGAGAAGTTTTTTGAAAGTGAGCTCGATAAGATATCTCATCTTAGGCCTACATACCCCTTTAACAATAGGGAAGTCAGAGCTTCTGTAGTTCCTCTTAAACAACAAACTTAAGCAATTAACAATGAACACCTTAAGTGTGTGTGTGATATCATGTGGCACAAGAACAAATAAGTGAGTATGATAATCAACAAATAAGAGAGATGGATGTATCTAAACCCTTGGATTCAAACTCATGTATGAATGATGAATGATTAGTATGATGCATAAACATGGGGTTAGATAAACAATATATAAGAGAAATTAACTAGATAATGGTTAAAATAACAATTAAGTACAAAACAAGGATTAAATCAACAAGTATGTACAAGATAACAAACTTAATTAATCATGGATAAACAAAGATCAAAATGTTTTTGGATTAGGGTTTCAAACTGTAACACCCATATATAAATACATACATCAAAGCATATATGTATACATGAATCCAAGTGTTTGGTACTGAAATACAATAAGTTCCTAGTCAACACATTATACACATTAATGCCCTAATACAAAAGTTCTACACCATGGCATAATATATACAAGATGTTCAAAACAAAATACTAAGAACTAGATCAAAACAATGATCCCAAAAAGAACTCCACAACGGAAGCTTCGCCATGCCAAAAGAACAGAAGACATAAGGAAAGTCAAACTACTTTCTCCTTACCCTTCGCGGAATCTGTAGTACCTGAAATCAATATATAATGGGGTGAGATAAAATAATCTCAGTGAGTTCCCTATCCTATGGATCCTCTCGGCTTTACAAGGTTCTAGCCTATCAAATCTCAAGTCATAACAAACGAACTAGGCCTTGAGTTCACATACTAACATTATATGGAAACATACTTAGAGTTCTACAACTCAAACACAACATTACCAATCGGAAACCGTTACCAAGGTATCCCTCTATTCCCGTCCCCTTCTACGTCTAGGAGGTGGTACGAGTCATGAATCCTCTAGAAAATCTCGACATACGAAATGGATTCGGACTGATGAGTATTACTCATGAATCGTCACTTCACATGGCCTGTTAACCATCACAAGTCTCTACCCTGTTAGGTTCCATTCGTACACCAAGCGGGAATCAAACCTGCCAAGATTATTTGTGCCATTACTGCACAGATCCATTTTTGCACATAGAATGCCTGTTAGCATTCAAAAGAAAATAAAGCAATACAATGGTTTCGATCAAGTTATTTCATACAATGGTGATTGTACATACCAATCACTAGGCCTATTAGCCTTTCCACTAGGCCTGTTAGCCTTTCCTCACAAGATTCAAACACACTTATGTTCCATATAATGTTTCATCCTAGATTCTCTTTGTTAAGCTATATGTATATACCTAACAAATCCTAGTTTTTCCTCACTTCTCCTTTATTCATTTTAACCCATGTAGTTATTCAACCTCTTTGATATATACATATATATATATACAACAAAGGTATGCCAGTCCACCTGCAATAGAACTCAACCAAACAATTCCAATATATTAGGTATTACACCGAAGACAATCAACAAATATCATCATTTTCATGTAAACAACGACAATTATCACAAATATATGGCAATCACTCATTATACTAAAAGTATACCGTTCACATGTTTCCGAACGATAAAACAATCCAAAGAATCAAATTATTCCCCGTTTCCCGATTAAATAATCCATTCTTTTGTTCCCCAAACCTACACTACTAGGAAGTACATGTTTCTAGCTTCATACCGCTTCGAACGGCGACCAAAACGGAGTTACGGTTAAAAAGTTATGATCGAAACAATTTATCTAATTTAAACTAAATTTTGGTCAGGGAAAGCTTCAGTTCGCGCCGCACAACATCTTGGTCGCGCCGTGAACCTCTGGCAGTGGCCAACCTCACAAATTTCCTAGGGTGATCACGCCGCAACCCTTGTACGCGCCGCGTACTGTTGGCAGATCTTAACCTCCTAAATATCTCCATGGTTCGCGCCGCGTATTGCGCGAAATCTGAGTTCTCAACTTTGTTTCTTGATTCATCAATGGCTCAATCCAACCAACTCTACACCCAAACCTATTCCAGATCACACTAATGCATAGAAACAACATATATGGTCTCTACTCAGGATTTATCAGTAGCAACAAACATCAATTTCATAGTTTGAACCAAACCCTATAATTTCTATCAAAACCCCAAATCAAATCTTATGATTTCATCCATAAATCAAAAGCTATAAGTTTCTAACTAGAATCCACCTGGTATACGAGTTGTAGATGATGAAGGTGAGTCGATTCGGCGGAGAAACGGCGAAGATCCAAGCTTTTCTTCTCTTTTCCTCTTGCTCTCCCTTCTCTCTACTTCCTCTCTCTAGAACTTTGTTTTGTTTCAAGAATGAAGAAGAAAAACAAAGGAAAAGAATATAAGCAAAATATCTTTAAGTTAGCACTTCTAACTTAAGTGTCCAAAAGTATCTCTAATGCACCAAATAGTAATACCTCAGTGCCAACTAATAACATTAGAGCATTTTATTCAATACGGGGTATTACATCCTCCCCCCCCCCTAAATAGAAATTCATCCTCGAATTTAAGAATTACCTGAATAGGTGAGGGTAAGCATCCCGCATTTCTGATTCAAGCTCCCACGTAGCATCACCCGGATGCGTTACATCCCACTGAACCTTAACAAGAGGAATTTCCTTGTTCCTCAACACTTTAGTCTCTCTTCCCATGATGTGGCTCGGTAAGGGTTCAAAAGTTAAATCTGATTCTATCTCAACTGCATCTGGTAACACTGGCTGAAGAGGATCGGGAATAAACTTCCGTAGTTGAGACACGTGAAAAACATCATGCATTTCTGACAGAGAAGGTGGTAAAGCTAAACGGTATGCTACTTCACCAATCCTTTCTAGAATCTCATACGGTCCCACGTATCTCAGACTTAACTTCCTCGACTTAAACGGTCCTTTCAACCTCAATCTCGGAGTAACCTTCAAGAATATATGGTCACCTTTCGCAAACTCCAAAGGCCTCCTACGGTTATCCGCATAACTCTTCTGACGATCCTGTGCCTGCTTAACCTTATCACGAATCATTCTAATCTTGTCCGTGGGCTTTTGAATAATTTTGGGTCCCAAAATTCTATCATCACCAACTTCCGTCCAACACAGCGGTGTCCTACATTTCCTTCCATATAATGCTTCATAAGGTGCCATACCAATACTCGCGTGATAACTATTATTATACGCAAACTCAATCAATGGTAAAAGCTCCTTCCAATTTCCTCCACTTTCAAGCACACAAGCTCTCAACATATCTTCCAAGGTTTTTATCGTTCGCTCCATTTGACCGTCCGTTTGTGGGTGATTCGACGTGCTCAAACACAATCTGGATCCCATAGCTTGTTGGAAGGCTCTCCAAAACCTTGAAGTGAATTTTGGATCTCTATCTGACACAATACTAGAGGGTACACCATGCAACTTCACAATTTCTGCAATAAATAACCGTGCAAGATGACTTGCCTTGTAAGTAGTCTTCACGGCTAAGAAGTGTGCAGATTTCGTCAATCGATCTACAATCACCCAAATAGAATCGTATCCACCTTGAGTACGAGGTAATCCAACCGCAAAATCCATTGAAATACTATCCCACTTCCATATTAGAATCTCTAGTGGTTGTAACAATCCACCTGGTCTTTGATGTTCAATCTTTACTTGTTGGTACACCGCACACTCCGATACGTACACCGCGACATCTCTTTTCATTCCAGACCACCAATAATCTCTTTTCAAATCTTGATACATTTTTGAAGAACCAGGATGTATAGTGAAAGCACCTTTATGAGCTTCATCCAAAATCCTTCGTTTCAACAACGCATCGTCCGAAACACAAATCCTCTGATTAAACATAATCATTCCATCCATAGCTCGAGTAAATCCTGGTTGAACCAACAACTCTTGTAACTTAGCATCTGACACTTGTGCTTGTTGAATTTCATTTCTCAAAATGGAATTAACATTCAAGTTTCCCACCAACACTCTATTTTGTGTCCAAACAAATTGTAGATTAAGATCCCAAAATCTTTCCAATAATGCATATTCTAACATCATCAATTCGGCCCTCTTTAACACCTTCCGACTCAATGCGTCCGCCACTTTATCTGGCTTGCCTGGATGATACTTCAAGTCAAAATTGTAATCCTTCAAGTATTCCATCCACCGCCTCTAACACATGTTCAACTCCTTCTGATCGAATAGGTACTTTAAACTCTTATGGTCACTGAACATTTCAAAATGAACTCCATACAAGTAATGATGCCACACCTTCAGGGTAAAAACAACCGCAGCCAATTCTAAATCATGAGTTGGATAATTCTCTTCGTGAACCTTTAACTGTCGAGATGTGTATGCTACCACCTGACCATCCTGCATCAATACTCCTCCTAATCCCTTGTTGGAAGCATCGCAAAATACCTCATAGGACTTATTTGGATCAGGAACGATTAAAATAGGAGCAGTCGTTAATCTTTCCTTCAAGCTCATGAAACTTTGTTCACACCCCGAATCCCAATCATAAGGACACTCCTTTCGGGTAAGTCTAGTCATCGGTAGAGCCAATTGAGAAAACCCTTTGATAAATCTTCTGTAGTAGCCGGCTAAACCCAAGAAACTTCGGACTTCTGAGGCATTCTTCAGTCTCTCCCAATTAATTACCGCTTCAATTTTCGACGGGTCCACTGCCACATCCGATACGGAGAAACGGATATAGGAGCCGTTCCCGGTATCAGGTCAATAGAGAATTCCACTTCCCTTTCCGGAGGAAGAGAAGCGACATTCTCGGGAAAAACATCGGGAAATCCACTAACAACAGCAATTTGTGAAACCTCTAATTTGTCACCTGTCTCCTCAGTGAGAACCAACAGAACAGACTTCTCTTTCTCAAACAAGAAATTAATCATGCCTACCGTACCTTCCAGAATAGTAGTCAAAACATCTTTCGGAGTAGCTTCTTCAGATGGAATAATGATTAATTTCTCTTCACACCAATAAATACCGAATTAGCAGAAAGCCAATCCATTCCCAGAACAACATCTACTTTATTAAGTGGTAAACAAATAAGATCAATCTGGAAATTTCTACCACCCACGGATAAGACACAATTTTCACACACCAACGGTGTCTCGACCATCTCATCCATAGCAGTAGTAACCGCCATAGGAGGAAACAAAGAAGTAGCTTGCAACCCAAGTCGCTTCATACATTGCAATGACACAAAAGAGTGTGTTGCTCCACAATCAAATAACACAAAACAAGAATGCCCAGTAACGAAACACGTACCCGCAATCAAAGAGTTATTACCCTTGTTCTTCTTAGCATCCAAGGTATACACTCGACCAGTACCCCTTCCTTGCATTTGATTCCTATTCTGAGAAAAATTCCTAGCCATATGCCATTCTTGCTGACAATGAAAACACTTCACCCTTTCAAGGCTACACCTTCCAAAGTGATTCTTACCACAAACACGACACACTGGAGGTGCACTAGACCGAGAACCTTGCACTTGCTTTCCTTTGAAAACTTGTTACCTAGGCCGAATTTGTTGGCTTGGCCTTCCTCTCTCATTTTGATTCTTCTTCTTCAAATCTTCCTCAGTTTGAACTTTCTTCAAACTGGTCTCAGCCACATAACATTGTCGCAACAATTCCGTATAAGTAGTGAACTCCCTCTGGGACACACTATGTGAAATATCAACCCTTAAACCAAATAGAAACTGGTCAACCTTCCAACTCTCATCAGAAGCATACGCGGCCTGCTTAGAGTAAGCAGCTAGAATTTCAAACTTCTCAGCATAAGTAGCCACTGACATGTTCTCCAGCCTTAACTGTTGACACTCCAATTCCTTTTTGGTCCTCAGCGAACTAGGGAAATATTTCTCCATAAAAGTGGTCTTGAAATTATCCCATTCCTTAGGTACCTCCTGAATAGTCATCAAGGCAGAAGCACTCTTCCACCATCTCATAGCTGGACCCTTCAGCGAATGAGAAGCAAACACTACCTTGTTCTCTTCACTACAATGCACGATCTCAAAGATTCCTTCCACACTGGCCACCCACTCATGCGCTTTTATAGGATCTAATCCGCCATGAAATTCCGGAGGATTCATGCGAATGAAATCCCTATAAGTACCACCTGCTATAACACCCCAATTCTACCCAGGCATATAGGTACAAATATCAGAGTATAAAAATTAAATTCACAAAAACAATTAGAGCGTTACACTTAAGTAACCACATAACCAAACATAACATACTCGCAAAAGATGCGTAACACAAATAATCAAAGAGGACGGATACATATAAACACCTGAATGTATTCATACTTATATAAATGTATTGGTAAACAAAATATCCACAACATTCTTCCAAAATACATCGCATGAGAAGGTATCCACAATACATAATACGAACGCATCTAAAGGATCAAATATACATCAAAAGGATCCTATGAGCATTATCTACAAAATAAGTGTTCGATCCCCCCCCTAGGTGTTACGTATCACGAGCGGACGACACCAAAACGGACAACTACAAAGTGAGCACCTACACTTGCGGATCACCTGCACATTACCCACGAGTAGGTAACATTAAGGCAGAAGGGTGAGAATACAATTCATAATGAAAGCATGATCAATATAGTAATGCCCACAATATCATTAAGAATCATATAACAAGATAATCCAACAAGTCAACCACAGTCAATATATAAGTAATACGGTACATGAATGATAACATAAATTATAAAGACTGACGATGATGAATGAGACCCGACTATGCGTATGCATGTGGTACCAAATCCGGAGTAAAACTCCTCCTTGTCATTATGACAAATACACCTGCCAAGCATTATGCTGGGACTTTATTCCACTCAGGAAGCCCGCAGGCTGTCGTCATCGAGCACGCAGCTCCCACTGATGACCTCTTGCCACTCAGGCTCATTCCATTACCGAGCATTAAGCCCCTACTGGTAACCATGCCCGCAGGCCATCTGTTAACAGCATTCCGCCATTAACGTATTGAAATGTTATGCTGTGCATACAAACGACTCGATTACACAACAACAACAACAACGATAATATAACTCGGTCACATATCCTCATCACACCGGTTATATTAATCCACACGGATACATCATCAAAATTGCCACTCAGGCGTTCATATTCACACAGCACACATATACCGTCAAAACATACTTGATTAGCAAATATCATTTCACAAAAATAAATTTATGAAAAATTCATTCAACCACTAACACACTCCTCCTTATCATAAAGCATACTCAAGGGTTCTCATAATACTTCAAACGGCGCGTAGAAACGACCTACGGTTCAAAAGATACAGCAAAACGAAGTTTGGAAAAACAAAATTTCACACAGTCCGCTTGAGCTCCGCTCAGCGGACCCAGACAGAGAATTCACCAAACGAAAATACAGAACCTCCGCTCAGCGGACCCAGACAGAGATTCCTGCAAAAGAACCTCCGCTCAGCGGACCCCCTCCGCTCAGCGGACCTTCGTAAACCCAGAAAAACCAGTCCTGTAACAGACCGTCTCAGCTCCCTCTAAACCATTCAAAACCCATTTAAACCTTCATCCTAACACCAATACAACACAAACATGCTATATATACACCTAATCCATGATTATCATATGGTTGGATCATCACATATCATCTTTGACCTATATTTCTTCATAAGCAAGAAAACATGGAGAAATGAAAAACAAACATGATCCATGGGAATATCTATCATCATAGTACACATACACACCACAAAATCAAGTTTATATCTTCAAAACTCACAAAACACACAATTTGCCATTGTTGAACAAGCTTGGAAAAGAGTAAGAACAAGAACAAAACACACAAACTACAAGAATCATACAATCAAGATAAACTATATTCATCCCCCTTACCTTGGTTGGATTCTTGGCTCTAGCTTGGTTTGGATTCTACAACTCTCTTCTTCTCTTTGTTTTTCTCTTCTTTCTCTTCTCTTCCCCAAGTTCTCTTTCTTTCTTACTATCTCAAAATATCTCCTTTTCTCTCTTTATCAAAATATCTCTTTCTATTTCTCTACTTCTCATTTTTCCCCACTCAACTTTCATAATTTCTAATTTTGGCCCAAATGTCCCTAAATATCAATTCTAACCAATTAACACCCAAAACATAATGATTACACACATGGAAAGTAATAAGTAAAATATTAACATAATTAATATTTACCGACTGACTCGACTCGAAAACGGTAAAATTAGGAAAATGTAGCAAACATCACAATTAATCAGAAAAACACATTTACGGGCGTTACAACCCTCCCCCACTTAAAAGATTTTCGTCCTCGAAAATAAGATTACCTGCTACAAACAACTCAGGATAGGAATCTCGCATCTTGCTCTCCAACTCCCAGGTCAAACTCTCACCTGCCGCACTTAACCATACGACTTTCACCAAGGCGATCTCCTTGCCTCGCAGAGTCTTAGTCTCACGATCTTCAATACGCACCGGTATCGTCTCAACCGTCACGTTCTCACGCACTTGCACATCATCCATCTGAATCACATGGGACGGATCCGCAATGTATCTCCTCAACTGAGACACATGGAATACATCGTGCAGATTAGAAAGACTTGGCGGTAACGCCACCCGATACGCAACTTTGCCAACTCGCTCCGATATCTGATAAGGACCAATAAAACGCGGAGTAAGCTTCCTCGATTTCAAAGCTCGTCCAACACCAGTCATAGGCGTAACTCTTAAGAATACATGATCACCGGCTTGGAATTCCAAATCTTTCCTTCGCTTGTCATGATAACTCTTTTGCCTACTCTGTGAACTTCTCATCTTCTCACGAATAAATTTCACCTTCTCTGTAGTCTCTCTTACTATTTCAGGTCCGAGTACCACACTTTCGCCCGATTCAAACCAACACAGTGGAGTTCTACACTTACGACCATATAGCGCTTCAAAAGGTGCCATTCCGATACTAGAATGAAAACTGTTGTTGTAAGTGAATTCTATCAACGGAAGATAAGTATCCCACGAACCTCCCTTCTCTAGAACACATGCCCTCAACAAGTCTTCTAACGATTGAATAGTCCTTTCGGTCTGACCGTCTGTCTGAGGATGATAAGCCGAACTCAACCTCAACTTAGAACCTAGAGCCTCTTGCAAACCTTTCCAAAAATCTGATTTGAACCTTGGATCCCTATCCGACACAATACTCAACGGTATACCATGTAGTTTCACAACCACCTTGATATAAATCTCAGCCAACTTCGCAACTGGAAAAGTGATGTTAATAGGAATAAAGTGAGCAGACTTTGTTAACCTATCAACAATCACCCAAACTGCATCGAAACCTCTCACAGTATTTGGTAAACTCGTCACAAAGTCCATAGAGATACTATCCCATTTCCACTCTGGAATATCCAATGGTTGCAACAACCCTGCAGGACGCTGATGCTCCACTTTTGACTTCTGACATACCAAACACGCATACACAAACTGAGCCACATCCCTTTTCAAACCAGACCACCAAAAGATCTTCTTCAAATCCTGATACATCTTATTGGCTCCCGGATGAATACTCAAACTGCTTCTGTGACCTTCCTCTAAAATCATCTTTTTCAGCTCGGAATCATCAGGTACACAAATTCGACCACGAAATTTCAAAACACCCTGACCATCCACTCTGAAGTCGCCATCAACACTCTGATTTGCCACCATAAACAAATCAACAAGTTTCACATCCATTTTCTGTCTCTCTCTAACGGTCGACAGAAAGTCATTCGTTACTTTCAACATACCCAATTTCACACTATCTGGTGTCAATTCACATACCAAACTAAGATCACGAAACTGCTCCAAAAGTTCCCACTCCTCCGCCATCATAGCGGACATATGCAAAGATTTCCGACTCAAAGCATCGGCAACCACATTAGCTTTACCAGGATGGTAATTCAAGCTAAAGTCATAGTCCTTCAAGAATTCCAACCACCTACGTTGTCTCATGTTCAACTCTTTCTGATCAAATAAGTATTTCAAACTCTTATGATCACTAAAGACCTCGAACCTTGCACCGTAGAGATAATGCCTCCAAATCTTTAATGCAAAAACCACTGCAGCTAACTCTAAATCATGAGTGGGATAATTCTTCTCATGAATCCTTAATTGTCTCGAAGCGTAAGCCACCACCTTACCTCCCTGCATCAAAACACCACCTAACCCCATATGCGATGCATCACAATACACCACAAACGGTTCCTCAGGATCAGGTAAAACCAAAACCGGAGCTGAAGTCAACCTTCTCTTCAACTCTTCAAAATTCCTTTCACAAACTATGTCCCAAATAAACGCCTTACCCTTGCAAGTAAGCTGAGTTAACGGAAGTGCCAATTTCGAAAAGCCTTCAATGAATCTTCGATAATAACCCGCCAAACCTAAAAAGCTTCTGATCTCAGTAACCGATCTCGGAACCTCCCATTGTAGCACTGCATCTACTTTGGATGGATCCACTGCAATCCCGTTACGTGAAATCACATGACCAAGAAAACTCACCTCTGATAACCAGAACTCGCACTTGGATAACTTAGCATACAACTGCTTCTCCTTCAAAACCTGTAGCACAACACGCAAATGCTCCTCATGCTCTTCCTGAGACTTAGAATAAATCAAGATGTCATCTATGAAGACCACAACAAACTTATCCAACTGATCATGGAATATGCGATTCATATACTCCATAAACACACCAGGTGCATTAGATACTCCGAACGGCATCACTAAAAACTCATAATGCCCGTATCGAGTCCTAAACGCAGTCTTCTGAATATCTTCTTCCTTCACCCGAATCTGATGGTAACCAGATCTTAAATCAATCTTGCTAAACACACCGGCTCCCACCAACTGATCCATCAAGTCGTCAATCCTAGGAAGCGGATACTTATTCTTAATCGTCACCTTGTTCAACTGGCGATAATCAATACACAACCTCATGCTTCCATCCTTCTTCTTTACCAACAAAACTGGAGCTCCCCATGGTGAAACACTAGGCCTCACAAAATGTTTTGCTAGCAACTCTTCCAACTGTTTCTTTAATTCCACTAACTCTGATGCCGACATTCTATACGGCGCCATAGAAACAGGCCTCGTACCAGGAACTAGATCTATGGAAAACTCCACCTCTCTCTTTGGCGGCACATCAGAAAAGTCTTCAGGAAACACTTCGGGAAATTCTCGCACTACTGGAAAATCCCCAACTGCAGCTCGACTCTCGACAGTCAACGATGCAAACACACCAAACAATTGTGCCCCATCTTCTAACAGTCGATTCAACTCCTTGGTAGATAAGACATCAAATTCCACACCCTTCTCAAGAAATGGAAACCTCACCAACTTATGATAACAATCGATATGGACACGATTATTCATCAACCAATCCATTCCCAGAACCACGTCTAACTCGCTCATCGGCAAACAAATCAAATCAACAGTAAAGTCCTTACCGAAGATTGATACCGGACAATTCTTACAAACTAGAGAAGTAATCACCGACCCCATTGCTGGTAAATCGATAACCATCTCACCACCCAAATCAGATAGAACAAGACCTAATCTTTTAACACAATCATCGGCTATAAAACAATGCGAAGCACCCGTATCAATAATAGCAATTAAAGGAATGCCATTAATAAAACAAGTACCTCTGATCAGTCGATCACCCTTGTCCGTCTGAGTTCCAGCCAAAGCAAACACCTTCCCACCAGCTTGAACTTTCTTCTTCTGACATTGGCCGCTCATGTGTCCTTCTTCACCACAATTAAAACACACTATTCCCTTGAACGTACAGTCGGGTGACAAATGTCCTGCCCTCCCACACTTGAAACATTTCCTCGAGTCACCATTGCAGACATTACTTTTGTGGCCAGGTTTACCACACTTAAAACACACAATCTTAGCAGGAGCATCTCCCCCACTAAACCTAGGTCCATAATTCATCTTTTGCTTACCCTTCCCTCCATCATACGGCGTCCCACGATTCTGTGGACCTTTGTTCCTCTTTTCATTAATCACCTTATGATGAGCATTATTATCCTCATCATAAATCCTACAGCTGTCCACCAAATCTGGAAACACCCGAATCTTCTGATACCCCACCGCCTTCTTGATATCAAAACGTAACCCATTCTGGAACTTAATGCACTTAGAAAATTCTGCTCCCTCACCAACAAAGTGCGGGTAGAATTTCACAAGTTCATTAAACTTTGCCGCATATTCAGACACAGACATGCTGCCTTGAACCAAAGCCAAAAACTCAGTCTCTTTCTTCCCACGGACATCCTCCGGGTAATACTTCCTCAAAAACTCCCTCTTGAACACCGTCCAGGAAATCTCTTCACCGGTTGCTTCTAACCTTGCCAAAGTCTCCAGCCACCAATCATCAGCCTCCACAGCTAACTGATGAGTGCCATACCTGACTTTCTGCTCTTGCGTGCAATCCATCACACGGAAGATCCTCTCCATCTTCTTCATCCAAGTCAAGGCTCCCTCGGGGTCATGCGTTCCCTTAAACACAGGAGGATTCTCTCTCTGGAAAGTCGCTAAACTCCGAGACCTTGCATTCTCATCCGTATGCATAGCTTCAGCCATAGCTTGCAATGCAGCAGCAATAGCAGCGTCGTTACGTCCAGCCATCTCTAAACTTCACAATAACACCAAGAGAAGTAAGCCCAAAAAAAAAAAACTAACACAAGAATTGTTAGACCAAACGACACGACACTTGGTCGGACAAGACCGACCCGCTCTGATACCACTAATGTAACACCCCAATTCTACCCAGGCATATAGGTACAAATATCAGAGTATAAAAATTAAATTCACAAAAACAATTAGGGCATTACACTTAAGTAACCACATAACCAAACATAACATACTCGCAAAAGATGCGTAACACAAATAATCAAAGAGGACGGATACATATAAACACCTGAATGTATTCATACTTATATAAATGTATTGGTAAACAAAATATCCACAACATTCTTCCAAAATACATCGCATGAGAAGGTATCCACAATACATAATACGAACGCATTTAAAGGATCAAATATACATCAAAAGGATCCTATGAGCATTATCTACAAAATAAGTGTTCGATCCCCCCCCTAGGTGTTACGTATCACGAGCGGACGACACCAAAACGGACAACCACAAAGTGAGCACCTACACTTGCGGATCACCTGCACATTACCCACGAGTAGGTAACATTAAGGCAGAAGGGTGAGAATACAATTCATAATGAAAGCATGATCAATATAGTAATGCCCACAATATCATTAAGAATCATATAACAAGATAATCCAACAAGTCAACCACAGTCAATATATAAGTAATACGGTACATGAATGATAACATAAATTATAAAGACTGACGATGATGAATGAGACCCGACTATGCGTATGCATGTGGTACCAAATCCGGAGTAAAACTCCTCCTTGTCATTATGACAAATACACCTGCCAAGCATTATGCTGGGACTTTATTCCACTCAGGAAGCCCGCAGGCTGTCGTCATCGAGCACGCAGCTCCCACTGATGACCTCTTGCCACTCAGGCTCATTCCATTACCGAGCATTAAGCCCCTACTGGTAACCATGCCCGCAGGCCATCTGTTAACAGCATTCCGCCATTAACGTATTGAAATGTTATACTGTGCATACAAACGACTCGATTACACAACAACAACAACGATAATATAACTCGGTCACATATCCTCATCACACCGGTTATATTAATCCACACGGATACATCATCAAAATTGCCACTCAGGCGTTCATATTCACACATCACACATATACCGTCAAAACATACTTGATTAGCAAATATCATTTCACAAAAATACATTTATGAAAAATTCATTCAACCACTAACACACTCCTCCTTATCATAAAGCATACTCAAGGGTTCTCATAATACTTCAAACGGCGCGTAGAAACGACCTACGGTTCAAAAGATACAGCAAAACGAAGTTTGGAAAAACAAAATTTCACACAGTCCGCTTGAGCTCCTCTCAGCGGACCCAGACAGAGAATTCACCAAACGAAAATACAGAACCTCCGCTCAGCGGACCCAGACAGAGATTCCTGCAAAAGAACCTCCGCTCAGCGGACCCCCTCCGCTCAGCGGACCTTCATAAACCCAGAAAAATCAGTCCTGTAACAGACCGTCTCAGCTCCCTCTAAACCATTCAAAACCCATTTAAACCTTCATCCTAACACCAATACAACACAAACATGCTATATATACACCTAATCCATGATTATCATATGGTTGGATCATCACATATCATCTTTGACCTATATTTCTTCATAAGCAAGAAAACATGGAGAAATGAAAAACAAACATGATCCATGGGAATATCTATCATCATAGTACACATACACACCACAAAATCAAGTTTATATCTTCAAAACTCACAAAACACACAATTTGCCATTGTTGAACAAGCTTGGAAAAGAGTAAGAACAAGAACAAAACACACAAACTACAAGAATCATACAATCAAGATAAACTATATTCATCCCCCTTACCTTGGTTGGATTCTTGGCTCTAGCTTGGTTTGGATTCTACAACTCTCTTCTTCTCTTTGTTTTTCTCTTCTTTCTCTTCTCTTCCCCAAGTTCTCTTTCTTTCTTACTATCTCAAAATATCTCCTTTTCTCTCTTTATCAAAATATCTCTTTCTATTTCTCTACTTCTCATTTTTCCCCACTCAACTTTCATAATTTCTAATTTTGGCCCAAATGTCACCAAATATCAATTCTAACCAATTAACACCCAAAACATAATGATTACACACATGGAAAGTAATAAGTAAAATATTAACATAATTAATATTTACCGACTGACTCGACTCGAAAACGGTAAAATTAGGAAAATGTAGCAAACATCACAATTAATCAGAAAAACACATTTACGGGCGTTACACCTGCAGCTTCGGTTACAACCGCTGGAACGTCATGACCGCCATTCATTTGTTGCATCATCTGCAGCATGAATTAAATATATTTTTTAAGAATTTTAATAAAAATAAGAAAAGAATGATGAATGCACACGAAATAAAAATGTGTCACGTCTAAATTAATGAAATGCGTAGGGCAAAAATTGGGGTATGACACCATCTTCTTCATGACATATCTCAAGAAGTCCCAGTTGACACAGTCGTACGCTTTCTCGAAATCTACTTTGAAGACCAAGCACTTAGAGCCTTCTCTGTTATCCATGTCCATCACTTCATTAACCATCAAGATACCGTCCAAAATATTTCGATCTTTTATGAAAGCACTCTGTTTTGCTGATACTAAAAGCCCAATAAACTCCTTAGAGTTATGAAGGATGAGGTACAAGCCTTTATTAATTTAGCCTTCTCGTGAAAATCCGACATAAAATTCTGAATGTCATCTTTCAGCATTTTCCAATGATTTTTGAAGAAAGCCAAAGTGTACCCATCAGGACCTAGAGTTTGGCTAATTTCACAATTCCAAACTGCAACTTTGATCTCCTCGACTGTGAAGGGTCGTTCCAAACTTGCAACCATATCAGATTCAAGCCTTTTGAAAGTGATACCAGCTGGGACATGACTATCCTTGTAAGGCTCTGTAAAAAAGCTTTTAAAGTGATCATGTAGCGGTGAAATTGGTGAGACTAGAGTCATTGAGAAGACTTAGCTCATTTGTTTTAAACAGAGTCGCCACCGTGCTTTATTGTTTCCAAAAAGGAATGGGAGAAAGAACGAATAAAACCACAGAAGTTTTTAAAATCAAAACTAATAAACTTATCAGAGATCTGGCTACGGAGGGTTTGTTATACAAGGGTAGGTTTTAAGCACCCCTCATATCCATGGTACTCCATGGGAACCTCTTTGTTTATGTTATTGTTTGTTTGTACATGCATTTTGAAAATCCTATGTGAAAAACTTGTTTGAAATAGAAGGTGGGGATGGGAAGAGAAGTTTTTTTGAAAATGAGCTCGATAAGATATCGCATCTTAGGCCTACATTCCCCTTTAACAATAGGGAAGTCATAGCTTCTGTAATTACTCTTAAAAGGAAAATAAAAGGGGGCCAAAGTGGCCAAAATCTTTTTGGTATGTGAGCTTTAAAATACTCATAAGTTTTAAAAGAGGGTTAAGCTTTAAAATATTTAACAAGTTTAAAGGGGATTAGGCTTTAAAATACCTAATAAGTTTAAAAGGTTAAGCTTTAAAATACTTAACAATTTTAAGACAAAAAGGGACCAAGCTTTAAACTACAAGGTCAATGGGTTATGAGAAGTTTCACCGGGAATAATTCTTCTCTTAACACCAAGGTTTTAAAATAAAAGACATAGCTTTAACAATACAAAGGTCATTGGACTAAGAATAGTTTCACCGGGAATAATTTTATTCTTTAGTACCAAGGTTTGAAAACAAAAGGGTTTGGTTAAGCTTTAACAATACTAAACCATAAAACAAGTGAAAAGCTTTAAAATACTTAACACAAAAATAAAAGAGATTGGTAAAGAGTTTGAGTACCTTTGACAATTTAGTCAATATCATTCCCATCCTTTTGGAAAACAACAAACTTAAGAAATTAACAATGAACACCTCAAGTGTGTGTGTGATATCATGTGGCACAAGAACAAATAAGTGAATATGATAATCAACAAATAAGAGAGATGGATGTATCTAAACCCTTAGATTCAAACTCATGTATGAATGATGAATGATTAGTATGATGCATAAACATGGGGTTAGATAAATAATATATAAGAGAAATTAACTAGATAATGGTTAAAATAACAATTAAGTACAAAACAAGGATTAAATCAACAAGTATCTACAAGATAACAAACTTGATTAATCATGGATAAATAAAGATCAATATGTTTTTGGATTAGGGTTTCAAACCTAGGTTTTTGAATTAGGGTTTCAAATTAGGGTTTAGACATAAACTCCTAAACCTAATTGATTTTAATTGTTAAATACCAATTTCTTTAAGAGAAATGGTCTAAGGGTACATGAAGAAGTCAAAGACATCCTATTCTAGCCCTAAACAAATATTTACAAAAATATACAAAACTACTTTGAAGAAATATTCAAAATAAAATGATTTTTTGGTTGATTTTTTAACATATAAAAGACTTGTTTTTGATTAATTTTTAAATAAATAAATAATAAATATTTTTGGGATTTTTTAACATGGTATTAAAATACACAAAGTAAATAAATCACACAAAAAAAGAAGGGATTAAAAAAGATTAATCTACTATTTTTAATGATTTTTTGAAGTTAAATAGATAACTAAAAAAAAAGTGATAAAAATAAATGAGAGTGTGGCCACTAGGGATTGAACTCAGGTCCCTTGGTTGCTAACCAAAACTAACACCTGAAGATCGAGAAAAACACAAGAAAGGGGGGGATTGAATTGTGTTCTAAATAAAATTCTCTTTCTTTTTCTTTAACGTCTTTTCTTTCTTTCGTTTAATCATCTATTAGATTATGCTTTTGATGTTGCGGCAGCATGAGGATGTAGATCTACATAACCAATAAGATGTTCATTTTAACTTCTAAAGGATATCAAAACTTATGACTTACTCAGTACAGTTCTGAGGAGCTTTTGCTTGAATGTTATAAGTTAAAACGAATAGAGCAGAAAGTAAAAGACACATTCATTTTTATCCTGGTTCACCTTCTGAATAAGGCTACCTTCAGTCCACCTTCTTCAGGTGATTTGCCTCTCAACAGAGGTCTTAATCCACTATAACCAAACTTGATTACATCTGCACGATCCTCGGTCATGACTAACTATCCTGCACAGCCAACTGCTGTTACTAATACTAACCCTGCACAAGCTACCCGAGAGTGACTAACCCTTAGATGATTGAACCGTTCAGTGATCCCTTCTAGATATAACATTCATCAATCTAGTAACCTGCACAACAACGCGTTGTGACTAACTCCCTGCACAGCTACCTTATGTGACTGACTGCAATGGACTGTTCAGTGATCTCCATGAGATATAACATCCATTGACTCCTGGACTCCTGACCCTTACTCGGTCTCCAAGAGATTTCTACAATGACCGCAACCAATTGTTTTCTTAAGCTTCTGACCGCAACTGGTCTCTCAAGGCATTTTTTGGAGATTTACAGATGTGCTTCTTATTCAAGCAGGTGGTCTTCTATTCTCAATACATATGTTTACGACTCACTGACTAGAAGTCACTTCTGGAGCCTAAACAATCTATCAGAAGTTTCCTAAGATATAACACACTACGAGAAACAACTCTATGTGTTTTACATTTAAATACAAGAAACAAAACGTCTTGTAGTCTTCTTGTCTTCAACTTCTGAATGAGATCCTTGAATGTTTGTTGATAAGAAGAATATGAGCCTCAGCTTCCAAATGGTAAGTGCTTCTTCATGCTGATCTTTATCTTCAAATCTTCTTAAGCTGATTAAGAGCAGCAGCTCTTATGTTGATTGCTTTTGATTTTATCTTCATCATCTGAAAGCATATTTAGAGCAACAACTTTAGTACTAATTGCTTCTTTCCAGCTCGGTCTTTCTCATCAGAGTAAGGAGATTAGAGCTTCAGCTCTTGAAATTAATTCCTTCTTGTAAGACCATCTTCATTTCCTCTTCAAGCAGATTTAGAGTAACAACTATATATTGAATTGCTTCTTCCAAAGCTTGTCTTCTTCTTGAATACTGATCATGAAGCTTGTAACAGCTGATACCACATTTAATGATCATAAGCAAACCTGAAACACTTCTTCGAGCAACAACTCAGTGTATTCAGTTTCTCAATTCATTCAATGTGAACAATGTATGAGTTGATCAAGTATTAGTGAACTTCTGATGACTCCAGTGGAGAATGCTGCTAAACAGCAGAGATTTCTTCTTTACTTGTTTTAGGCATGTGATTTGTGTATGACAACTCAGTGGATTATCACATAATGAGTATGTGTTGCCTCTCGTATCTTCTGATGCATGTTTTCATATTTCTTCAATTAAGTGTTCATGCTCAGCTGCTTCATCTACAAATACACAGATGTATTTTGCAGATTATTTCTTCTTCTTTTGTGAAGAATATATCTTTGGTTGCACACTTTCTTCTTATCTCCATGGATTATCCTTACTGGATATTGTCTTTTTCTCTTCCGGATCCATTCAAGGGATGGATGATCACTCAATCTCCATTCTGGATAGATTGATTCTTCACTCAGTGCAGGAACGATGGATTTCATACATGGTGGTAACTCCATACACATCAAGTTTGAAGATTGGTTTTATTTATAGCTTGATGAGTGGTTACCGTTGGAATGTAGCCGTTGCAATATGGTTGAGTATGGATTTGAACGCTTAGTATTGATTAGCTGCATGTGTCCATGATAGAACCTTATCCTGATGTCAGTTTGTGGTGTGCTACTCTGGTTTTTCTTTTATCAATGTGTTGCATGTAGCTTGCTTCTTCTTTTAACCTTGGGAGTTGTTCCTTTTAAATGTTGTAACCGTTTTGCACGTGATGATGTTTCTAACGGCTCTCCCTTTGATTCTCAGCTCTTTGTATTTTATTCAATTTTGTATGCTGAGCTGTAGGTTCTTCACTGGCTTGTACGTGACTGATGTTGATGTTTGTATCTTGTATGTCACTTCGTTGTAGCTTCACAACTTGTAACTTCAGATCTTCTGATCTTTCTGTGTGTGTGATCTTCTGATGTTGCAAAACTTCTTGCAGTTGATCTTTCTTGCTCATTTTCCTTGAGGCTTCTGATGTACTTTATGATTATGTACTTGTTGTATGTAAGCATTGATATTGCTTGTTGTTCCGAGTGGTCTTATCTCTGATTGTTGCTTCTCTTGCTTCTGATCTGCTGTCTTTGGGTTGTTTGACGTATTCTTAATCAGAACATCAGATGAATGATGTTTATCTTCGTCAATATTTTGGATGTAGTTGTTGTACTCTTTTTCTGATGAATCCTGTATAAGATTTATAACATAATATCTGCACACTAAATGAAACCATTAGTAATAAATTGTTACTCACAAAATATATGCTTGTTATCATCAAAACTAGATTATGAACATAGATTCTCAATCTTGTTCTAACAACACCAAGCCAGATGCGCGCGTGTAGTGATAAGGAAATGCATCCAGTTCATAAAATATGAAACGTAGTTAACATGGAAAAAATGCAAAAATAAATCAAAAGTTTGGGGCGAGGGGGATTCGAACCCTAGACTTGTAGCATGAGAGGACTAATGGCGCATAATTTACCAATTGAGGTAACGATATATTCATTTTAAACGCGCTTCCATTTTATTTTATTTAAAACTTGTTTTTTAAATTGAGGAATGGCGCGGAGGCCATCTTCATCTTCTTTGTGGAGATAACAAGAACAACAACCATGGCTGATTTTCCAACTCCTTTATTTCTCATCCATTTACAAAAATGTAAACATGGAAATTCATTGAAATTTCATCAAAAATTCAACCATGTGACTTATTAAAACTAACAATCAAAGATAAGCATGAATTTATGGCGAAACACGAAGAACCCTAAAATTTTAAATTCAAATTAAATAGTCTACATTGTGACTCAATTAACAAAACTAGAGGGCTTTTAACCCTTTAACAATTTAGAACACAATGGCATCAAGTTTTGCAAAGGAAGATGCTTAGACAAGAGAATTAAAAGTTCAGTCATATACCTCAAAATGGAAATCAGTTTCACCAATGGAGGTGTTACAGAAGTGTAGTAATGATCTGGAGAGCTCTAATGACCTCCATGGATGCTTTCTGGGCACTTGGATTCCCTTGAAAATCCTTGCAACTCCAAACACGATTTCACCTACAACAAGAAAAAGTTATGGCTAGAACACATAGTTCTAGGTGTTATAGATCAGGATTAAGCACTTGGATAGCTTCTATATGTAGTATAGAAGGTATCTAAAGCAAGAGGCCTCAAAACGCACGAGTAAATTTGAAAAGCCCAACTTTGGTTCAAAGAGACATTTTTGTGAAAATTTTGAATGGTGATTTTCTGTTTTATGAGTTTGGAAAGTGTTTTGATGATATGGATAGCGTCCAAATGATAAATAGAAGTTATTTGAAAGGCTGATTTGGTTTGGAAGTGTGTGGTTTGGATTTTGGCTAGTGATGAGCTTAAATGAAGCTTTAATGGAATGAAAATGGTGAATTTTGGTTAAGGGACCTTTGAGAGGTTAAGGAAGGTATAGACACCTTCTAAATGATGTTTAGAAGTTGTCTAAACCTTTGGTTGACACCCAAAATTTGTTGAACTCAAAATCACTATGAAAATGTAAAGATTGAGATAATGATAATTTCAAGTGAGATATGACTTGGAGAATTATGGTGTAATTGATCAAGGGAGTATTGCCCTCTATTTATAGGCAAGATTTATGGTTTTTGGAGGGAAAAAATTCAGAAGTTTGAAGCTCACATGCATGTGACCCTTGTACCACCTTGCTTATTTGTGAAGTTATGTGAAAATTGGAGTTCCAATGGTAAGGTACAAGTTCAAGCATGCTTCCATGACTTTATTCTGAGTTTGTAGAGGTTGCTTGTGATGTTTAATTTGCTTTTGGTGCAGAGGAGACATGGGAGAGGCTCAAGGAGAGTGGACTTTATGCATAAAGCCTCTTTATCAAAATGGAAATGTGATCTTTATGCCATTAATGGAATGATCACTTGGATAATATTTTAAACACTTGGATTATAGCTCAAAAGCAAGTGTAATCTTATGATTAAGGTGCTTTCAACAAGTTATATGGGGTGCAAGAAAGGAATCTTTGCATTTGAAATGGTTTTGGTTCATAACTTCTTCATCTTCATTCTTGAATTCAAGTGTTCATGGTGCCTTCTTCACAAAATCATATCTCATTGATCAAACCATGTATTTTCATGCTACTTATTGTCATACCCCAATTTTTGACCTAAGATACCACCTCATATCATTTGCATATGCATCATTTGCATCTCTAACAAATTGCATAGCTTGTGTTTGCTACTTGTGACTCAGCAGGATTTAAACAAGAAATCACTCATCAGTACAAGTAACAATCAATTAGGGTTTTGTTCTCCCTTCATCTCAAATGAATCATCTTCATCAACAATCAACATTTGGTCCTCAGAGATTCATTTCAACAAGCTCAAAGGCTCTGAACCAACCAGATCAGGGTTTTGACTGAAGATAGCATACTCCTGACTTTTGCTCAGGATTTGATCTAATGACTTGGGACATGACCTCAAGACCCCAAGGGCATCATTTTGGCCTAATCTATTGACTCAGACATCTCTTACACAAGGAATGATCAACAGTGAAATTACAAATCCTCAGATCAGGGTTTTGAACTATCAGGGACTGAAATCAGGGATCACATTTGGGAAACCCTAAAAATCCCCAGGAAGTCAATTAAAAGTTTCAATCATCTTCAAATAATCCCTATGACAACATCCAATGGAAATTACATCTCAATTCAAGATCCACAGTCATCAATTTCATCAGGTCGACAATTAGGATTTTTAACCTAATTCACTGAACAACTGACTTTTTAATCAGGACATGGTGTCACAACTCAAACCATGGCTCAATATCCTCTAATGCTTCAATATGATCCATTCATACCATTCATATGGTGAGGATAGCCTGTTTCATTTGAAATCTCCAGAAACGCGATTCGTCTGAAAAAGTCAACTCTACAAGATCACCATTGACTTTTGGGGAATTTTGGTCAACCATGACTTTTGAAGTTTTGAATCATCAATATATGATATATGAAGTCATTTGATCAAGAAAAATCAAGAAAATCAATCAAGAATCAAAAAGTCAAAAGTTTGACTTTTCATACTTAGAAAAATTTCTAAGTGTTTTTCATGGTTTTTTCCAAACTTTGGAAGGGAATTTCTCAAAATTTCACCTACAAACTGAAAAAAACTTCCAACATGAAAGTTGTAGATTTTGATCCAATAAACAACTTTGACACATATAAATTTTTTCCATAAGATCAACCATTTAAGAGATATGGAGCTTCAAAGTTGGCATCTTTGGGAAATTTCACTTGAAACTTCATTTTTCTCAAAGTTCATGGATCTTTTTCACCCATTTCCTTAAGGGTATTGAAGAAACTTTCAACTAGGGTTTTGAAGTGTGTAACATGAGCTTTCCAAAAAGTCCAAGAGCATGAAAAAATATGGAGTGTAGCCATGGTTTTGAATTTTGTCATTAGAGGTCCTTATGCTTGAATTTTCACCATTTTCTCACAAAGTTCTTATACTATATGACCAATAATGCAAGAAATGATCAAATGAAATGATGACAGCAAGATTCTTATCTCTAAAGATCAGATTGGAGAGAATATTAGGGAACTTGAGTTTTTTAACCATGGTTTAGGTTTTTAACCTAAAGCATTAAATGGAAATATTCTCTTTTATCTTCTTAAACCAAAACCATCATTGCATTCTCAACTTGCCAAGGCTTGTAATCAGATTTCATGGCCTATAAATAGAGATGGAAATCACATTCAAAATCACACCAAACCTCTCAAAGAATTGGTTTTCTCTTTCTTTCTTAAGTTGTAAGGTTCATGAGTTTTCAAAGAGGGAGAAATACCAATTTCCAAACCTTTGAAGTTTTAAGCAAAGTGATGCTTCTAACACTTCCTAAACATCATATGGAAGTTGTGTGAACCATTCACACCTCTCAAAAATACCCAAAACACATAATCACTCTTCAACCTCCATTTATGCACAAAGTGAGCCAAAACTTGCCAAAACAAAATCCACTCGTGCATCCCTCAAATTTCCACTTCCAACACCTCATATACATCATATAGAACTCATCCAAACCATAAAATTGCAACTGGTATCGTGCCAATCAAGCCCTCTCATTCAAAAACCAGCAAGCTGCACTTTGATTTGGTCATGGAGTTTCAACAAGTTTCAAAGCAAGTTAGGGGTTGGAACACACTCAAATACACTCAAGGAAGCTAATAGGATCAAAAGTTTGCATCTGGAAGCACTCTCTCAAGTTCTGCAAATTCCAACCAAGGTGAGTTTTTTATGCGTTTTCTAATGTGATCATTCATGCATATTTAACATAAATTTTGTAAAGTAAATTGTTCATATGATCATGCTAAAGCTAACTGAATCCGTGACTTCCATTAAAATTGACTGTGGCTCGAGAATTTTGAATTTGTTCAGTTAGGGTTTAATTTGGGATTTCTCAAAATTCTCCCTCATCTTTGATTTATAATTATAATAATTGACATGGTTGAATTCGTGGTGAAAATTTGAACAAGTTTGCCTTTTATATTTTTCAAATTGGTTGAGAAACAAAGAAACCCGAAATCAACCATGGAGGCTTGTCTTGAGGTTGAAGATGAAGTGGGAATTTCAAAAATTCAAATTTGTTTTTATTATATAATAAAATTAAATGAGTTAGGATAATGGATGTATCACCGCCCCAGCGGTTGCCAGCTTGCCTCTAAATCTCTCACTCGCCTCAATGTCCCAGGTTCGAGTCCCCCTGGGACCATTTTTTCAATATTTTCTCAAAACTCTCATTTTCACTTGTTTTTCAAAACTGTTATTACAAACTTTTTTCCAAATAAAAACAAATAAAGGTATAATATATCTGAGCCACGCAGGTGGCCCAGTGGTATTATTTTTCACCTTTCAAACTCAGGGCGTGAGTTCAAGCCCTTGTGGAGACAAACCTCATTTTTTGACACTATTTTTCTTCATTTTCTTCACAACTTCATCAATTAAATTAACCAATCAAATCAACTTATTTTTTCTTCATTTTTTAAACACTTCTTATTTAATATACATATTTTGACAATATCAAAAAAATCACAAAAAAAGATTTATTTAATATGTTTTTAATTAGGTTTAAAATGATACACTTTTAAGTGTTTTTAAATACTTTAAATATTTGTTTTTCATTTAATTTTCAAACCTAATCACTTGTAAATATTTTTGTGATCAAAACCCTAATCACTTAGGTCTTAATTAAGCATTAAAATTTTATTTAAACTTAATTAAGTTGACTTTTGTCAAAATTCAAATCGTTTTAAGACGAGCGATCGCGATTCTTTTTCAAAACGATAAACCACTTCTTTTTGATTAAATCCTTTTGACTAATCAATTAATTTTCAAAACGAAGTGGGGCCTCTCGAATATTAGAGAGTATAAGTCCCTTTCGTCTTTCTTTGTACAGAAAACTTTTTCCAAAACTTCAAAACAGTTTTTTAAAACAATAAATCTCACATCTTTTTTTTCAAAACCATCCACCCTGTTTTATGAAAATGAAACAGGGGCCTCTCGAATATTAGAGAGTATAAGTCCCTTTCGTCTTTCTTTGTACAGAAAACTCTTTCAAAACAATACTTTTCAAACTGTTTTCAAAACAACAAACGACGCGTCTGTAAATAAAACGATCAACCATGTTTTGTAAATATACCATGGGCCTCCATGTAGGTATAAGCCCCAAGCCCTTTTGTACATACCCACTCAAGTACATGAAATTAGGTATTTCATTGTACGCCTTTTGTACATATCTCAATCAATCTATTTTTTGAACTTTGAATAACAAACCAAAAATGAAGGTTTCTTTAAATCTTCCCAAAAATACCACGGGCCTCCATGTAGGTATAAGTCCCAAGCCCTTTGTAAATACCTGTTTACATAGCTTTGAATAAACTCAAGTGGACCTCTCCCCGAGTGTGAGTCCCGAGCCCCCGTGTATACAAATGGATCATGCTTACAGGTATATTTCCTTCATAAACTCCATTATATACACACACTTTGTCATATATATAATTGTTCATACCTGTTCATGTTTGTTCATACTTGTTCATGTTTGTTCATATGTGTGATATGTGTGCTTGTTCAACTTAGTACAACACTAGGTTCCCCATAGCCTCCTATTGGGCTTCGTGCAAAGAATCCCCACTAGTTTAGGTTAGGACATAGAGTATGGTTTCCCGGTGAAATCGCTCTAAGAGCTCAAACCAACTATACCATGCCTCCCCTTGGGCTTTGTACAAACGAGTGACCCTCCCATAGCCTCCTCTTGGGCTTACAATGCAAGGACCCTGGATTGTCCCTCCCATAGCCTCCTCTTGGGCTTACAATGCAAGGACCCTCGGATAGCCTCCTCTTGGGCTTCGTACAAGGACCCACGGGCTTCTTATAAGCATCCCCAATATCCAAATCAAATACCCTAGGAGATTAGACATTTTTCATCTCTATGCTAGGAGTATCTCTTATATATCATCACAAACAATCAATCAATCAATCAATCAAACTTTTTTGCCACAAGGCTGGCTAATCAATCAAACTGTTTTACCACCGTACTGGATGATTAATCAAAGTTTTTGTCACAAGGCTGACTTCATTGAAACTTTTGCCACGAGGCTGGCTGATTAATCAAAGTTTTTGTCACAAGGCTGACTTCATTGAAACTTTTGCCACAAGGTTGGTTAAACAACAAAAACATCTTTATCATTCTAAGCACCCTAAGTGGCATGGCCCCGGGCTTATAATGAAAAGATTTTCAAACAAAAAAAACAAACAGATGTATGTGATGATATAGATACATCTAGCATTTAGACGACATCTGTCTATTTTCCTTTGCTTCCACTAGCATAAGTGGGAACTACGATTGCTCTGACTTTCTCAACATCCCTTTGAGAATACGTAGGCACAAGGTCGATCCTTGGCGAGCAAAACAAAACAAAAAAAACCATTCAAACCTTAGCACCCGTAGACCCCGAGCTACAGATGCTCTGATTCCCTCTAGGGGATATGTATGCAGAGGATCGCGATGATCTTTGCGAGCATAATCAAACAAACACCTTAGGTCCCACCTATTTCACAAGAACCTCCACCACAACAAGAATGGAATAAACAAAATAAAGAAACCTATAGAGTACTATAGATACGTTGGGTGCTAATACCTTCCCTTCGTATAACCAACCCTCTTACCCGGAATCTCTCCCCCACTTTTTTAGGTTATTGCAGCTTTTTTCCTTTTCCTCTTTTGGAAACAATAAAAAGTTTGGTCGGTACAAAAGAAAAATCATTTTTTTGAGCACTCGAGCCCAAAGAAGACATCAGGTGTCTCATCCCACAAAAAGAGGAACAAAACGATTTTTCGCCCGCGACAGAAAAATGGCGACTTCACTGGGGAACATCTTTTTATTGTTTCCAAAGAAAGGGTTATTTCTATTTGTTTTGTTTTTATTTTATTCTTGTTACATGTGTGGTTCCTTGGTCCTGTTACTTGTGTGATTCTGTTACAAGTGATACATTATGGACAAATCCTAACCCGGATTAAGTACACATAAGAATTAGGTGGAGGGTATAGTCATGTATGGCATACAAGGAGTTCAGTCCTTAAAAAGTCAGCATGAGAATCCTTCCGCTCAGTGGAGGTTCCTTGTTGGTAGTATATGTTTAGCAAGTTCAGTTGCGAAGACATTATTGCTTTCATTGAACTGTAGAAGCTGAGTTGGCTGTAGAACCCCAACCCATCCTGGCCTTATTAGGTTGTGGTGCAGAAACTATTCAGGTGTAGACTTGGATTAGTTGTCATGCGGAGAACCACACTCAGACGAGTTTTTCTTGAGAATATTGCTGGCTCACAAGTTCAGTTGTGCAAGCCGGTAATATCCGAAAGAAAAATGTGGACTCTGACGTATCAGTAGAACATGTTTTGCAGGTGATAAACCCTAGTACTATCCCATGTTTGGTTCTCTGACCTCATGCTCGTGACGCTGGACCATTGAACTTGTGTGTACCGTGTTTGTGTTACCATGTTTGTAGAGTTATGTTTGAATTACCATGTTTGCGCTACCATGTTTGTCGCACCATGTTTGCTTTACCATGTTTGAATATGTGGCATCCATGTATCCATGCATTCATACATTCATTAAAAAACCCAGCTTTTTCCATAAAAACATGATTTTTCCAAAAAATTTAGAAATTTTTCCTTGCAAACATTATAGGATTAAGTTATGGAGTGGGTAAAAAGGCATACCAAGAAGTACGGTTTCAAAGCTCCTAATGTAGAAAGACTGAAAGAATTAGCATCTTTTGTACAAGATCCTTCCGATTTTAGGAAAAGCCATGGAAAGCTTTTGCCTATCTTGAACACTCATGTTGATGAAGGACTTCTCAAAACTCTGGTTCAGTTCTATGATCCCGTCTACCGGTGTTTCACCTTTCCAGACTATCAGTTGGTACCAACCTTGGAAGAATATGCCAATCTTTTGGGTATTCCTGTGTCTGACAAAATACCTTTCAATGGTTTGGAAGCCATTCCTAAGTCACCAGCCATTGCAGCAGGTATCCACTTGAAAAAATCTGAAGTAGAAAGTAATTGGACTACCAAAGGAAATCTTCCGGGTTTGACTTCGCAGTTTCTAATAAAGAAAGCCTTTGATTTCATTGAAACTGGTAGCATGATAGCTTTTGAAGCTGTATTAGCCTTGCTCATCTATGGGTTGGTTCTGTTTCCCAACATCAACGACTTTGTTGATATCAACGCCATAAAGATCTTTCTGAATGGAAATCCTGTTCCGACTTTGCTTGGTGACATGTATTTCTCTATTCATCACAAAAATCGCCAAGGTGGTGGAATCATTGTATGTTGTGCACCTCTTTTGTACAAATGGATTGTTTCACACTTACCTAAGTCTCCTATTTTCACAGAAAACCGAGAAGGTTTGCGTTGGCCTCGAAGACTTATGTCCCTTACTAATAATGATATCCATTGGTATGCTCTGGCTCGCTGCGGCACAGAAATCATTGATAGTTGTGGAGAATTCGCCATTGTACCTCTCATTGGTACACAAGGAGGAATTAACTACAATCCGGTCTTAGCCCGACGACAACTCGGGTATGCCAATTCAGTTAAACCTGTTGGTCTCGCAGTGGAAAGCTACTTCTACCAAGAAGGGGAGGATCGTCAAGGGTTGAAAACAAGAATGGTGAGAGCTTAGTACGACGTCCGATGGAAAGGAAAAGGTGAGATAAGAAATTGCATTGCTACGGACGCCTATACCTGCTGGGTGAAGAAAAGAGCAAAGGAGTTTCGAATGCCTTATGATTATGAAAAACCCATGTTCCCTGTGGTGTCTCAACTACCCAATGTTCCCATTAACAATGTGGAGGAGTACCAGGAGATCTTAGCCAAGATGAGGTTAGAAAGGGACTCTTGGGAAGAAAAGTTTCGTAAAACTGATGTGGAAAATAGAAAGTTGAAGAAAAGAGTGAAAGATCACGAAGAAACTCTCTATTATCAGGATGGATGGCTCATGAGCAAAGATGAGAAGATCCGTCGGAAAGACGCCGCAATCAGAAGATACATCAAAGAAAGCAAGAAAAATCCTGAAGCCTCGACAAGCAACGCTCCGATGCCTGACAATTGGAAGAATGTTGTTGACAAGCTGAAAGCTGAAAAAGCCGAGTTGAAAGCTTACTATGGGAAAGAAATCATGAAGCTCAAGCTGCACAACGCATTTGGTTCTTCGTCCGATGAGGATGTTTAGGATTTGTTTAGATTTTCATTTATCATTTGCTTTTGTAAGGAGCTACGCTCCAATGTTGTAACATTTCCCATTTATTCAATAAAAGAATTGTTTGTGTTCAAATGTTTGCAAGGAAATAATCTTTAAAATGTTTGGAAAAATCATAAACTTCTTTTTGCATACATCATTCTGCATATCGAGTCTGTTGTATAGAGTCTTATCTTTTGGATCTTTCTCCAATAGATCGTCAAGCTGTCGCGTCTCAAAGTTTCTCGACCGCGTTCGCAATCAGATCACAGATACAATACTCGTTCAAGCAGAAGAAGAGTAATGGAACACTCTGAACAAGAGAATATTGAGCTCCGTGGTACAGTGACCACTCTTCAGGAAAAGTTGGAAAGTCTCACTACTCTGGTTGACTCCTTAATGGCCGCACAGAATCAGCCGCCGCCACCTAACAGTCAAGCAACGGTAACATCTGAAGTCACTACTCCAGTTTCTACAGTTGCATTCAACATTCCATCTTTCTCCATGCCAGAAGGTTGGGGCCCGCCTTTCAGCTTTGGTACAGGTTTCCGCCATAATTTCTCTGGGGTTCAAACAACCACAACTGAAGCGCCTGCTGCACAAGGTTCGGCGTTTATTCCACATTCAGGGGTAACTTTTTCCCAAATCACTATGGCACTTTCTCAACCCACTATGACGGTTCCGACCCCTACGGTTCACACTGTTCCTTATGATGGCAATGAGATTTATCATGATCAAGGTGATAGCACAAATCAGCGTAATCTTGTGGGAGATCTCCAAGAGCAGTTTAACAAGATGCAGTTGGAAGTTAAAGCTATCCGTGGAAAAGATTTGTTTGGAAAAAATGCCCAGGAGCTATGTTTGGTTCCCAGCGTACAAATACCGGCTAAGTTCAAGGTCCCTGACTTTGAGAAGTACAAAGGTAGTTCTTGTCCACAAAGCCATCTTGTGATGTATGCCAGAAAGATGTCTACTTATGCAGATAATCATCAGTTGCTCATCCATTACTTTCAAGACAGTTTGACTGGTGCCGCACTGAAGTGGTACACAGGCTTGGATAGCACCAATATTCGAACTTTCAATGACCTAGGCGAGGCCTTTGTCCGACAATACAAATACAATTCGGATATGGCTCCAGACAGAGATCAGCTTCGATCCATGGCTCAGAAAGATCATGAAGCTTTCAAAGAATATGCCCAACGATGGAGAGAAACTGCTGCTCAGATTAATCCACCGTTAAAAGAGAAAGAGATGACAAAGATCTTCTTGAATACTCTCAGTCCGTTTTATTATGAACGCATGATTGCTAGTGCTCCAAGTGATTTCACCGAAATGGTAAACATGGGGATGCGTCTAGAAGAAGGAGTCCGAACCGGACGTCTGACTAAAGAAGGTGGATCTTCAAGCGGAACCAAAAAGTTCGGAAGTGGTTTCCAAAAGAAGAAAGAACAAAGTGTTGACATGGTGTCCCAAGGGAAGCCAAGAGGAAACGTCAATCGTCAACGACAGGTTGCTGCTATTGCGCCAGTCGTTAATACAGCGCCAAATCCGGGATTTACCCCGCAGTTTCAACAACAACAGCCTCGACAACAGGCTCAACAACTTAACAACAATCAGAATCGTGTGCAAAGAGCTCCGCAGTTTGATCCGATTCCAATGACCTATACAGAATTGTACCCTGCTTTGATTGAAAAAGGGCTCGTTCAAACTAGAGCACCACCACCAGTACCTGAGAGACTCCCATGGTGGTACAAAGCTGAGGTCTCATGCCCTTATCATCAAGGAGCACCTGGCCATGATCTTGAGCATTGCATAGCTTTGAAATATGAAGTTCAGAGGTTGGTTAGATCTAATCTTCTCTCTTTCAGAAATTTGAATCCTAATGTGCAAGCAAATCCGCTGCCCAATCATGGAGGGCATGTTGTAAACATGGTATATGGATGTCCTGGCCAATACCGAGTCTATAATATCAATTTCTCAAGAGCAGATTTGGTACAAATGCACGCTACTCTTTGTCGAGGGCCGAATTTTCGCCAGCATCAATACGGTTCTTGTAGAATTTGTTGTGTGGATCCTCACGGATGTTCAATTGTGAGAAGAGATCTCCAAGTTTTGCTAGATAATGGTACCATTGAGATCTACAGAAATAGGGATGAAAATGAAGTTAACATGATAGGATGTTATCCGCATGAGCTTTTAGTCTCAGATATCAACTCGGAAATGCCTACAGTTAACGTCATCGTTCCTCATTTCAACATGCCTGAGCGCATGGAAGTTACTTACAACAAGCCAAAGGTTCCTATTGCTCCTTTGATCATTTGTCTACCTGGACCTGTTCCTTATGACTCTGACAAGGCAGTTCCATACAACTACAATGCTACAATGATAAAAGATGGACAAGAAGTTCCTTTGCCTACTCTCTCATCTGTTGAAAACATTGCTGATGTAAGTCGTGTAACAAGAAGTGGACGTGTGTATACTCCGCTACCTCCGAAACAGCCTGTTGCTCCTGCATCCGGGCAAAATCCTGTGAGTACACCAGTGGGGAACCCTGTGGAAACTCCTGTTAGTAATACAAACACTGATGTTGGTCAATCCAGTGGAACCAATGTGAATCCTGACTTTGATGAAATTTTGAAGCTTATCAAAAGAAGTGAATACAAGATTGTGGATCAGCTTATGCAGACTCCTTCAAAAATCTCAATACTTTCATTGCTGTTAAACTCAGAAGCCCACAGGGAAGCCCTGATGAAGGTCTTAGATCAAGCTTTTGTAGATCATGATGTGACTGTTGATCACTTTGATGGGATAATAGCCAACATAACTGCTTGCAACAATTTAAGCTTCTGTGACGAAGAACTCCCCGAGGAGGGCAGAAATCACAATCTTGCTTTGCACATTTCTATGAACTGTCAGTCAGACTCTTTGTCCAATGTGTTGGTAGACACCGGATCTTCCTTGAATGTGATGCCAAAAACGACTCTTGCTCGTTTATCTTACCAAGGAATGCCTATGAAGTTCAGTGGTGTAGTTGTCAAAGCATTTGATGGATCGCGAAAATCAGTTATCGGCGAAATCAACCTTCCCATGACAATTGGTCCACATACATTTCAAATCACTTTCCAAGTCATGGACATTCAAGCTGCTTATAGCTGTCTGTTAGGACAACCATGGATTCATGAAGCAGGGGCAGTAACTTCTACGCTCCATCAGAAGTTAAAATTTGTAACAAATGGAAAATTGGTAACAATAAGTGGAGAACAAGCTTTGATGGTGAGCCATTTATCCAATTTCTCTTTCATCAGTGCTGATGATGTGGAAGGAACTCAGTTCCAAGGTCTCTCTTTAGAAGACGAATCTTCCAAGAAGAAAGCATCGATCTCTTCTTACAAAGAGGCAGTGAAAGTAGTGAAAGATGGAACTACCAATGGCTGGGGGCAAGTTGTGATCCCGACCAAGAATGAAACTGGAGCAGGACTCGGATGTTCACCAACATTCTCAAACTGCACCAAGAAGGATGAAACCCTTCGACCGATCAAAGAAACATTCATTAGTGGAGGATTCCTTAACCCAATTCCTCAAGAGGTTAATGTCCTTATTGAAGAATGCATTGAAGAAGGTCTACCTGATCCTGAAGAAGAATGGAAATGTTATCTCAATGACTCGGGATACATATCTCAGGAAGAACCATATCCTCCTTCAGAGAAATCCAAAGGCACAGAAACTGAGCCTGTTCTTGCAGAGGTTTGGGACACCTTGGGACAACCAAGTGGAAAATTTGATTACATGGTGAAATACACTGCACCTGAAAGTTACAAGATTGCGATTGAAGATATCCAACCAACTGGATGGGGAGATTCCTTTGAATATGATAGTCAACCAGAAGAGGCTTATCAGCCCTGTCAATTTTCTCAGCAGCCTGAAATTACTGAAAATTTCAGCTTCAATGCACCTGCCAAGGTTTATAATCCTGAGGATGGTTATTATCACATAAATGCCATTTTTGAAGATAAAGGGGAAGATGGTCCCGCAACTGACTCAGAAAGTGTCGCTGACAATGAGTCTCTTCATCCTGAAGACTGGGAAATACATCCTGAAAATTCCGAAGATTGTGACTCGTCTTATGCTCTTCAAGAAGTAGAAGAAGACCGTTTCAACTCTACAAAGAACAAGGTTGACAAACCAGGACCTTCAAATCCTGCTCGACCAGCGGTCAATGTCAATACCGAAGATAATTCTGAGGAGAATTTTCCTGAATACATAATACACAGAGGAGTTCGTTGCTACTGGAAGGCTGTCGACGTTCCGAATGTTGTTCGCCGCTCAAAGTAATCACCTCGCTGTTATTTTGACCTCCTGCCTTGCCCAAAGCAGAGAGATGTTTTATAGGGCTTTGCTTTTAAATATTCCGCCCAAATAACTTTGTGTATAGGGCTTTGTTTTAAAAGTTTCCCTCTTTGTCCTGCCCAAGACAAATGAGTTTGTGTTTAGGGCTTTGTTTCAAAAATGAATCGTAAATAAAGTGTCATTTTGAATTCCCTACATTATATGTTTTATTTTTGCTTTTTTCTGGAAATGGTAATCCTAAAAAACCAAAATAAAAAAAAATAAAATAAAAAAAAAACTTTTTTCAAAAAAAATCTGCATACACTCCTGCATTCATAAATTTTCTGAAATAGATATAAATCACATGTGCAGATTTACTATTGATAAACCCATTGAATGCAATAACCCTATGCCCTCTCCCAACTTTGAGTTTCCTGTGTTCGAAGCCGAAGAAGAGGAAGAAGAGGAGATCCCGGACGAGATCTCTCGATTACTTAAGCACGAGGAAAGAGCCATTCTGCCTCACAAAGAGCCTTTAGAAAAGATCAACTTGGGTTCTGAAGAAGACAAAAAAGAAGTGACCATTGGATCGCTGCTTGATGCTGATATCAAGAGTAAGTTGACAGACCTGCTCAAAGAATATGTTGACGTATTTGCTTGGTCCTACCAAGACATGCCTGGGTTGGATACCAATATTGTTCAGCATTACTTGCCATTGAAGCCAGAATGTCCGCCAGTTAAGCAGAAATTGCGAAGGACTCACCCTGATATGGCTAACAAGATCAAAGTGGAAGTTCAAAAACAGCTCGACGCAGGTTTTCTAGTCACCTCAGAGTATCCTCAATGGTTGGCCAACATAGTGCCAGTTCCGAAGAAAGATGGCAAAGTCAGAATGTGTGTTGACTACCGTGACTTGAACAAAGCCAGTCCCAAAGATGACTTTCCATTACCACATATTGACATGCTGGTCGATAACACCGCTAAGTTCAACGTCTTTTCCTTCATGGACGGGTTCTCCGGTTATAATCAGATCAAGATGGCTCCTGAAGACATGGAGAAGACATCTTTCATCACCCCATGGGGTACTTTTTGCTACAAAGTGATGCCGTTTGGATTGAAGAATGCAGGCGCAACTTACCAAAGGGCAATGACTACTCTCTTTCATGACATGATGCATAAAGAAATTGAAGTTTATGTGGACGACATGATAGCCAAGTCCAACACTGAAGAAGAACATATTGAATACCTTTTGAAGTTGTTTCAACGACTAAGGAAATATCAGCTTCGCTTGAATCCTAACAAATGTACTTTTGGGGTTAGATCTGGAAAACTCTTGGGTTTCATTGTCAGCCAAAGAGGTATTGAAGTAGATCCCGACAAAGTCAGAGCTATTCAAGAGATGCCTGCACCAAAAACTGAAAAACAAGTAAGAGGATTTCTTGGACGATTAAACTATATCTCCAGATTTATCTCTCAAATGACTGCTACTTGTGGGCCAATTTTCAAGCTTCTCCGCAAAGATCAAGGGGTTGTATGGACTGAAGATTGCCAAAAAGCGTTTGACAGTATCAAAGAGTACCTGTTAGAACCACCAATATTGATTCCTCCAGTTGAAGGAAGACCATTAATCATGTACCTTACTGTGTTAGAAGAATCCATGGGCTGTATGCTTGGACAGCAAGATGAAACCGGTAAGAAAGAGCATGCCATCTATTACTTGAGTAAGAAATTCACAGACTGTGAGTCTCGTTACTCCATGCTCGAAAAAACATGTTGTGCTTTGGCTTGGGCTTCAAAACGTCTCCGCCAATACATGATCAACAATACTACTTGGTTAATCTCCAAAATGGATCCGATCAAGTATGTCTTTGAAAAGCCTGCCTTAACAGGAAGGATTGCCCGATGGCAAATGTTGTTATCCGAATATGACATTGAATACCGTGCTCAAAAAGCGGTCAAAGGAAGCATTCTCGCCGATCATTTGGCGCATCAACCAATTAATGAATATCAATCTCTCAAGTTTGACTTTCCTGACGAAGATGTCATGTACTTAAAGATGAAAGATTGTGACGAACCGTTACCTGAAGAAGGTCCTGATCCTGGATCAAGATGGGGCCTAATTTTTGATGGAGCAGTAAACGCTTTTGGCAATGGAATTGGGGCAATCATCATCACTCCCAAGGGTACTCATATCCCATTCTCCGCCAGATTGCTATTTGATTGCACCAACAACATCGCAGAATATGAAGCTTGTATCATGGGTCTAGAAGAAGCCATTGACTTAAGGATCAAGATCCTTGACATATATGGAGATTCAGCCCTCGTGATCAACCAAATCAAAGACAAATGGGAAACTTTCCACCCTGGCTTGATTCCCTACAGAGATTATGCAAGACGTCTGTTGACTTTCTTCAACAAGGTTGAATTGCATCATATACCTCGAGATCAGAATCGAATGGCAGACGCCTTGGCTACTCTATCTTCCATGTTCAAAGTCAGTCACTGGAATGATGTGCCTAAAGTCAGAATTACGCGCCTTGAAAGGCCCGCTTATGTGTTTGCAACTGAAGCAGTCATCGATGATAAACCGTGGTTCCACGACATCAAACGCTTCCTTCAAACTCAAGAGTACCCACTTGGGGCATCAAGCAAAGACAAGAAAACTCTAAGAAGACTTTCTGGCAGTTTCTTCCTGAACGGAGATGTGCTATACAAAAGAAACTTCGACATGGTTTTGCTCAGATGCGTGGACAAACACGAAGCAGACATGTTAATGCATGAAGTGCATGAAGGGTCCTTTGGAACTCATTCAAATGGGCATGCAATGTCCAAGAAGATCTTAAGAGCAGGATACTATTGGTTGACAATGGAATCTGATTGTTATAAACATGTGAAAAGATGTCACAAGTGCCAGATCTACGCAGATAAGATCCATGTGCCACCGACTCTACTCAACGTTCTCTCATCTCCATGGCCTTTCTCCATGTGGGGTATCGACATGATTGGAATGATCGAACCAAAAGCTTCAAACGGTCATCGTTTCATCTTGGTAGCAATTGATTACTTCACCAAATGGGTCGAAGCAGCATCTTATGCCAATGTTACAAGACAAGTGGTTGTGAGGTTTATCAAGAATAACATCATTTGCCGATATGGTATTCCCAGCAAGATCATTACTGACAATGGTTCAAACCTGAATAACAAGATGATGAAAGAATTGTGTGAGGAATTCAAGATTGAGCATCATAACTCTTCTCCTTACAGACCAAAAATGAACGGCGCCGTTGAAGCCGCTAACAAGAACATTAAGAAGATCGTCCAGAAAATGGTCGTCACTTACAAAGATTGGCATGAAATGCTGCCATTTGCTTTACATGGGTACCGTACTTCAATGCGTACTTCAACAGGGGCAACTCCCTTTTCTCTAGTATACGGCATGGAAGCTGTGCTCCCCGTAGAAGTTGAAATACCATCAATGAGAGTACTCATGGAAACTAAGTTATCAGAGGCTGAATGGTGTCAAAGCAGATACGATCAGTTGAACTTAATCGAAGAAAAACGTATGACTGCTCTATGCCATGGACAGTTGTACCAAGCAAGGATGAAACACGCCTTCAACAAAAAGGTTCGACCTCGTGAATTTCAAGAAGGCGACCTCGTGCTTAAAAAGATCTTGTCTTTTCAGCCAGATTCTAGGGGCAAATGGTCTCCTAATTACGAAGGCCCGTATGTTGTCAAAAGAACATTTTCTGGCGGCGCCATGATTCTTGCAACCATGGATGGTGATGAACTCCCACATCCTGTGAATGCTGATGCAGTCAAGAAATACTTTGTCTAAAAAATACAAAAAGAACAGCTCGGTAAGTCGAAAACCCGCAAAGGGCGACTTAGGCAAAAATGAGCGTCTCGGTGGACTGAAAACCTGAAAGGGCGGTCCAGGCAAAAATTAGAGACAAAAACAGAAAAAAATTCATCCTGGTAGATTGAAAACCTGAAAGGGCAATCTAGGCAAAAATTAGGGATTTATGACAAAGTAACTGCATTAGTCTATACTTCGTCACCTGAGGAGTCTGTACTTCATCAAAGGATCTTCAAACAAATCATTGCCAATCTGAAGCAACAAGCACAGTTGGAACTCAAAGTTGTTGGGGGGAATAGTGGTTATTGCCTTCAATGTAGCCTTTTCCGCATAATTACCATTTCCAACTTTTGTAAATACTCCATGGAATCACGCCTTTAGCTGATTTCCATCCTATTAAATAAATTTGAGCCTTGTGCCCATTTGTTTGCAATCTTTAATTTCTTTCAGCTTGCAAAATGACGCTTTAATTGTGTTATTCGCTTTTGAAACAAAAAAAGAAAAAATAAGTTTTAAATGAATTTACTTTCCTTTTTCAAAATAAAAGCGAAACTTTCCTTTGAGTTGTGAACAACAGAAGGAACATCAACAGCTATCTCCATAAGACGAATCAAAGATTATAATAGGAAAAGTTCTCCTATCCCCAGTGGAGAAGCTCTTCTATCCCCAGTGGAGAAGCTCTTCTATCCCCAGTAAAGAAGGTCTTCATCCCCAGTAACGAAGATTTTCTATCTCCAGTGAAAAGGTTCTTCCATCTCAATAAGAAAAGATGCTCATCTTCCCCAAAGAAGTTAAAACATGCAACCCCATTCATCACCTGTGTTATCTACACCGTGTTGAAGAACATTTGCCAAGTATCTGGTTGTATTGCGACGTCGGTCCTTCTCCAGTATATACTCCTCTGTTTGTCAGTATCGTCAGCATACATGCTACATTCATGACATTCATCATTCATACATATTTGCATCATTTATGCATTCTTGCATTTTTCAAATGTCTGCCTAAAATCACTTGTTTAGGATATATCTATCCTCAAAAAAAAAAAAAAAAAAAAAGAGAAAAAGCGAAAAAAGAAGAAAAGAAGCAGGTATGGGTGTGTCATCTCTCCAAGTAGGTTGTCACCCATAAGCAGAAAGAACATCTTCTTTCTCCAGTTCCCCACTGAGATCATTCCTCGTGGAAGAAGGTTGCTTTAGTTTCTCCTCTCAAAACAAAGGAGAAAATCCCCATTGAGTTCATTCCTCATGGGTACAAAGTCTTGTTTGACTGTTTCTTTCCAATTCATTCTTGGTTAGAACTTTGTCTTTACCAAAGATTCAAATTACGATTCCTCGAATAGAATCGTGAAAAAAAGACAATGAGCAATAGCCTCATCATCCGAGCAGCTTGTGTCTCTTTCAAAAGCTTTTTCCTCTCAAGGAAATCGATCATGAAGATCATTTGACGATCAGGGCCTTATTACTGTTCACAAGGCTGAATAACCAGTAATTTCCCTAGCTAAGTCTCCAGAATCATTTTGTCACTTGGCTGATAATTGATCATGTCTTCAAAACCACTATCACGAGGCTGGTAGTCGGTAACTTTTTGTTCTGATTATATTATTAAACATGTCTATCACAAGGCTGATAGTCGATAATATTAACCGAACCTTTGAAACTCTTTTTACCTTGTCAAGTCTATCACCATGCCGGTAGTCGGTAATCCAGTTTCATACCTTTTCACCTTCGCATTATTAAACAAGTCTATCCCCATGCTGATAGTCGATAATGTCGATAGGTAAGCTTTTTTTACAAAGCTATCATTCCCCGGTGAAGCATACACTTGCTTTCCCGAAAAGACAAAACGGATTCTCTTCCTAAAACGGATTGAGACATCCTTCCCGATCTCTTTTCCCCAGTGGAGTCAGTTCTTGATATCCCCTCGGTAAAGATATCCTTGCATCATTCGCAATTTTGGTATCTTAGGTCCAAAATTTGCGTCTTCTGATATTTAAGTCTCTTCCACCCTATCAAAACGAAGATTTTCAATCTTCATGTCTCAGGTTGAAGAAACTTAAATAGGGGCATCTGTCATACCCCAATTTTTGACCTAAGATACCACCTCATATCATTTGCATATGCATCATTTGCATCTCTAACAAATTGCATAGCTTGTGTTTGCTACTTGTGACTCAGCAGGATTTAAACAAGAAATCACTCATCAGTACAAGTAACAATCAATTAGGGTTTTGTTCTCCCTTCATCTCAAATGAATCATCTTCATCAACAATCAACATTTGGTCCTCAGAGATTCATTTCAACAAGCTCAAAGGCTCTGAACCAACCAGATCAGGGTTTTGACTGAAGATAGCATACTCCTGACTTTTGCTCAGGATTTGATCTAATGACTTGGGACATGACCTCAAGACCCCAAGGGCATCATTTTGGCCTAATCTATTGACTCAGACATCTCTTACACAAGGAATGATCAACAGTGAAATTACAAATCCTCAGATCAGGGTTTTGAACTATCAGGGACTGAAATCAGGGATCACATTTGGGAAACCCTAAAAATCCCCAGGAAGTCAATTAAAAGTTTCAATCATCTTCAAATAATCCCTATGACAACATCCAATGGAAATTACATCTCAATTCAAGATCCACAGTCATCAATTTCATCAGGTCGACAATTAGGATTTTTAACCTAATTCACTGAACAACTGACTTTTTAATCAGGACATGGTGTCACAACTCAAACCATGGCTCAATATCCTCTAATGCTTCAATATGATCCATTCATACCATTCATATGGTGAGGATAGCCTGTTTCATTTGAAATCTCCAGAAACGCGATTCGTCTGAAAAAGTCAACTCTACAAGATCACCATTGACTTTTGGGGAATTTTGGTCAACCATGACTTTTGAAGTTTTGAATCATCAATATATGATATATGAAGTCATTTGATCAAGAAAAATCAAGAAAATCAATCAAGAATCAAAAAGTCAAAAGTTTGACTTTTCATACTTAGAAAAATTTCTAAGTGTTTTTCATGGTTTTTTCCAAACTTTGGAAGGGAATTTCTCAAAATTTCACCTACAAACTGAAAAAAACTTCCAACATGAAAGTTGTAGATTTTGATCCAATAAACAACTTTGACACATATAAATTTTTTCCATAAGATCAACCATTTAAGAGATATGGAGCTTCAAAGTTGGCATCTTTGGGAAATTTCACTTGAAACTTCATTTTTCTCAAAGTTCATGGATCTTTTTCACCCATTTCCTTAAGGGTATTGAAGAAACTTTCAACTAGGGTTTTGAAGTGTGTAACATGAGCTTTCCAAAAAGTCCAAGAGCATGAAAAAATATGGAGTGTAGCCATGGTTTTGAATTTTGTCATTAGAGGTCCTTATGCTTGAATTTTCACCATTTTCTCACAAAGTTCTTATACTATATGACCAATAATGCAAGAAATGATCAAATGAAATGATGACAGCAAGATTCTTATCTCTAAAGATCAGATTGGAGAGAATATTAGGGAACTTGAGTTTTTTAACCATGGTTTAGGTTTTTAACCTAAAGCATTAAATGGAAATATTCTCTTTTATCTTCTTAAACCAAAACCATCATTGCATTCTCAACTTGCCAAGGCTTGTAATCAGATTTCATGGCCTATAAATAGAGATGGAAATCACATTCAAAATCACACCAAACCTCTCAAAGAATTGGTTTTCTCTTTCTTTCTTAAGTTGTAAGGTTCATGAGTTTTCAAAGAGGGAGAAATACCAATTTCCAAACCTTTGAAGTTTTAAGCAAAGTGATGCTTCTAACACTTCCTAAACATCATATGGAAGTTGTGTGAACCATTCACACCTCTCAAAAATACCCAAAACACATAATCACTCTTCAACCTCCATTTATGCACAAAGTGAGCCAAAACTTGCCAAAACAAAATCCACTCGTGCATCCCTCAAATTTCCACTTCCAACACCTCATATACATCATATAGAACTCATCCAAACCATAAAATTGCAACTGGTATCGTGCCAATCAAGCCCTCTCATTCAAAAACCAGCAAGCTGCACTTTGATTTGGTCATGGAGTTTCAACAAGTTTCAAAGCAAGTTAGGGGTTGGAACACACTCAAATACACTCAAGGAAGCTAATAGGATCAAAAGTTTGCATCTGGAAGCACTCTCTCAAGTTCTGCAAATTCCAACCAAGGTGAGTTTTTTATGCGTTTTCTAATGTGATCATTCATGCATATTTAACATAAATTTTGTAAAGTAAATTGTTCATATGATCATGCTAAAGCTAACTGAATCCGTGACTTCCATTAAAATTGACTGTGGCTCGAGAATTTTGAATTTGTTCAGTTAGGGTTTAATTTGGGATTTCTCAAAATTCTCCCTCATCTTTGATTTATAATTATAATAATTGACATGGTTGAATTCGTGGTGAAAATTTGAACAAGTTTGCCTTTTATATTTTTCAAATTGGTTGAGAAACAAAGAAACCCGAAATCAACCATGGAGGCTTGTCTTGAGGTTGAAGATGAAGTGGGAATTTCAAAAATTCAAATTTGTTTTTATTATATAATAAAATTAAATGAGTTAGGATAATGGATGTATCACCGCCCCAGCGGTTGCCAGCTTGCCTCTAAATCTCTCACTCGCCTCAATGTCCCAGGTTCGAGTCCCCCTGGGACCATTTTTTCAATATTTTCTCAAAACTCTCATTTTCACTTGTTTTTCAAAACTGTTATTACAAACTTTTTTCCAAATAAAAACAAATAAAGGTATAATATATCTGAGCCACGCAGGTGGCCCAGTGGTATTATTTTTCACCTTTCAAACTCAGGGCGTGAGTTCAAGCCCTTGTGGAGACAAACCTCATTTTTTGACACTATTTTTCTTCATTTTCTTCACAACTTCATCAATTAAATTAACCAATCAAATCAACTTATTTTTTCTTCATTTTTTAAACACTTCTTATTTAATATACATATTTTGACAATATCAAAAAAATCACAAAAAAAGATTTATTTAATATGTTTTTAATTAGGTTTAAAATGATACACTTTTAAGTGTTTTTAAATACTTTAAATATTTGTTTTTCATTTAATTTTCAAACCTAATCACTTGTAAATATTTTTGTGATCAAAACCCTAATCACTTAGGTCTTAATTAAGCATTAAAATTTTATTTAAACTTAATTAAGTTGACTTTTGTCAAAATTCAAATCGTTTTAAGACGAGCGATCGCGATTCTTTTTCAAAACGATAAACCACTTCTTTTTGATTAAATCCTTTTGACTAATCAATTAATTTTCAAAACGAAGTGGGGCCTCTCGAATATTAGAGAGTATAAGTCCCTTTCGTCTTTCTTTGTACAGAAAACTTTTTCCAAAACTTCAAAACAGTTTTTTAAAACAATAAATCTCACATCTTTTTTTTCAAAACCATCCACCCTGTTTTATGAAAATGAAACAGGGGCCTCTCGAATATTAGAGAGTATAAGTCCCTTTCGTCTTTCTTTGTACAGAAAACTCTTTCAAAACAATACTTTTCAAACTGTTTTCAAAACAACAAACGACGCGTCTGTAAATAAAACGATCAACCATGTTTTGTAAATATACCATGGGCCTCCATGTAGGTATAAGCCCCAAGCCCTTTTGTACATACCCACTCAAGTACATGAAATTAGGTATTTCATTGTACGCCTTTTGTACATATCTCAATCAATCTGTTTTTTGAACTTTGAATAACAAACCAAAAATGAAGGTTTCTTTAAATCTTCCCAAAAATACCACGGGCCTCCATGTAGGTATAAGTCCCAAGCCCTTTGTAAATACCTGTTTACATAGCTTTGAATAAACTCAAGTGGACCTCTCCCCGAGTGTGAGTCCCGAGCCCCCGTGTATACAAATGGATCATGCTTACAGGTATATTTCCTTCATAAACTCCATTATATACACACACTTTGTCATATATATAATTGTTCATACCTGTTCATGTTTGTTCATACTTGTTCATGTTTGTTCATATGTGTGATATGTGTGCTTGTTCAACTTAGTACAACACTAGGTTCCCCATAGCCTCCTATTGGGCTTCGTGCAAAGAATCCCCACTAGTTTAGGTTAGGACATAGAGTATGGTTTCCCGGTGAAATCGCTCTAAGAGCTCAAACCAACTATACCATGCCTCCCCTTGGGCTTTGTACAAACGAGTGACCCTCCCATAGCCTCCTCTTGGGCTTACAATGCAAGGACCCTGGATTGTCCCTCCCATAGCCTCCTCTTGGGCTTACAATGCAAGGACCCTCGGATAGCCTCCTCTTGGGCTTCGTACAAGGACCCACGGGCTTCTTATAAGCATCCCCAATATCCAAATCAAATACCCTAGGAGATTAGACATTTTTCATCTCTATGCTAGGAGTATCTCTTATATATCATCACAAACAATCAATCAATCAATCAATCAAACTTTTTTGCCACAAGGCTGGCTAATCAATCAAACTGTTTTACCACCGTACTGGATGATTAATCAAAGTTTTTGTCACAAGGCTGACTTCATTGAAACTTTTGCCACGAGGCTGGCTGATTAATCAAAGTTTTTGTCACAAGGCTGACTTCATTGAAACTTTTGCCACAAGGTTGGTTAAACAACAAAAACATCTTTATCATTCTAAGCACCCTAAGTGGCATGGCCCCGGGCTTATAATGAAAAGATTTTCAAACAAAAAAAACAAACAGATGTATGTGATGATATAGATACATCTAGCATTTAGACGACATTTGTCTATTTTCCTTTGCTTCCACTAGCATAAGTGGGAACTACGATTGCTCTGACTTTCTCAACATCCCTTTGAGAATACGTAGGCACAAGGTCGATCCTTGGCGAGCAAAACAAAACAAAAAAAACCATTCAAACCTTAGCACCCGTAGACCCCGAGCTACAGATGCTCTGATTCCCTCTAGGGGATATGTATGCAGAGGATCGCGATGATCTTTGCGAGCATAATCAAACAAACACCTTAGGTCCCACCTATTTCACAAGAACCTCCACCACAACAAGAATGGAATAAACAAAATAAAGAAACCTATAGAGTACTATAGATACGTTGGGTGCTAATACCTTCCCTTCGTATAACCAACCCTCTTACCCGGAATCTCTCCCCCACTTTTTTAGGTTATTGCAGCTTTTTTCCTTTTCCTCTTTTGGAAACAATAAAAAGTTTGGTCGGTACAAAAGAAAAATCATTTTTTTGAGCACTCGAGCCCAAAGAAGGCATCAGGTGTCTCATCCCACAAAAAGAGGAACAAAACGATTTTTCGCCCGCGACACTTATCTCTTTGGAAAGCCCTTGCTACATACTTCAATTCACTTGTTGAAAATTTCCTCAAACTCTTTTTGGATCATGGAGAAAAAAGGCCATAAAGTTAAGAAAAAACTAGGTGAAAACACTTAGAATTTTTCTAAGTTTTTTGAACATAAACCTTCTTAATCCAAAATCTCTCAAAATAATAACTTTTATCCAAAAGTTGCATTGTGATAAGTTGTTTGTTTTGCCAAGATCTACAACTTTCATGTTTGGAGATTTTTGAGTTTGTAGGCAAAACTTGAAGTTCCAAAATTAGGTTAAAAATCACTTAAAACCCTAATTTTGACTTTTGTTAACTTTTTGATTCTTGATGAATGATAACTGCAAAAATGTACTTATTTTGTATATATGTTTTGTTGCACTTATCAATACTTTTTGTTAATACCGTTTGAATAATACATTGTTTTGTGTATAAATACGTATACTTTGTGAATAGATGTATTTTCATATAATTTTATACTTTTTGACAGTTTTCTATTCATTTTGTAGGTATTGAGGTGTATTTGGAGCATGAGCAATAACGTGTCGAAGACACGACTTCAAACGCGCGTTTTTTAGCAACAAAACCAACTCGTCAACGAATAAAGCTCAAAGCTAAAGAATAATAAATCACCAATTTGGTTGATATGTTGTCATTGTTAGATGGGAAATTGAATTATCTTTCCAGCGCTTCAAATCGGGCGCAAATCGGAGTTACGGTTCTCAAGTTACGTCATTTTTAGTAAAAGCTGTTTTTTCATGACAGTAGGTTAGGCGCGATGCGCACTGTATAGAACTCAAAATTGCATAAATAGGCGAAAATCAAATTTTATAGGTTATGTTTTGGATATTTTTGAACCCCAACTCATCATAGGTCATTTTTTGGTAGATTGAGCTTAGAAAACAACATTTGTGGCTTGTAATCGGACGATTCTTGGTTGGGAGTTCAATTGATCGTGTTTGACACCGCGAGAAATTGAGTTTTCTTCTCCTCCTCTTCTCTTTGTAACTACTTTTGTTGGTTTTGTTTGTAAGTTTACTCTAAACCTATGTATGTTTGTTACTCTTTCTACTAGTTGTATAAAGTTTGCTTTACAAATCTTAATCGGTGTTTCCTTGATCTTTTTGCTTGAATGCTTTGGATTTGTGTTGTTGTAGAAATAGACATCATAAATCTTGATTAGGGGGATATCTGTTAGCTTATATTCTAGAGATAGGATTGGGGTTAACATCCACATAATATCTAAGTTTAATGTCTCTGTGTTGTTCGATCGGTTGAGACATCGTCGAAAGAGCAAAATAGTTGAACTCTCGTCGGTGTTGCAGAAATGGACATTGATGTGAGGGATATGTGGTGATTCTGATGAGTATTGTAGATTAAGTACGACGGAGTGATAAATCTAAGTTTGTGAGGAGTAGTTTAGATTCGAATCAGAGAAGTTATTCTCTATCAAGAATGTATTTCTTTTATGTTCATATGTTTACTTTTCCATTTTTACTTAAAACCCATTTAACCCAAACTCAAGAACTCAGAATCTGTCGAATGGCGATTCAATAGCGCTAATCTTTGTGGACACGATAATTTCCCGGATAAATATTTCCAAAAATTTTGTTGCTTTCCGCTTTATCGCTTCAACAAAATGGCGCCGTTGCCGGGGATTGGTGTTTTTATTGAATTCACATTGCAATAGTTTCTTTGGTTTTGAGTTTTGTGAATATCGTATATTTTGTGCTTAGACTCATACTTGTGTATTTGTGTATAGTTATACTTGTTTCGTTTTGTTTGGTAAACTGACTACAAGTTGAACTCGAATTAGCTCTTAAAATTACATATCTTCACTTTTCAACTTGTTTAGTCAATTTCACAATTCCGTTGTAAATTGTGTTTTTCTTAATGTTTGAGTATGTGCACATATGTGTTGTTTAAGTTTTGTTGTAAATTTTATTGTTTCGTAACGTTTGTTCAAGTGTATGCTTAGGACACTTTCATTAGGTTGCGTTGAGGCGAGAGCGTTGACATATCGTAGAGGAAGCTACTACCGTGCATAATAAAGGTGTCGAGCTTACGACGTAAAACAAGCGCTTGTTGGGAGGCACCCCAACAATTTTATTTTTCTATTTTTCTATAAATGATTAGTGCAGGTGATAAGTGGAGGTTGCTCATGGTTTGTGTTTTGCTGCACTGGTTTTTCTTTTTCTAGTGTAGCGCGCGACGCGCGGCCTGGGAGCTGAAGAGCTTGGTTTGGCAGAACATTGCGCCCGTCGCACGGTCTTGAGGGCGCGTCGCGCGCCTTGTAACTTTTGGTCAATGAATTATTTTTAATGTTTCACTTGGCTAGCCTTTTTCCCACTTACACCAAGGCTTTATAGTATAGTATTTTATAGTTTTATTTTTTTAATTCTTTTGTTGTTGTTTAGACTTAAATTTTGGCCCGATTACTTGGAGTCGCAATTGGTAATTCTCCGATTTTGCGGTAATGATTGTTCAAATTTGTACGCCGCAAGGTACTCGTTTATCGCTTTCTATAGCATAGCATGTTTATGAGACTTTAGATTAGTACACATTTCATATTACTCATTCTTTTTGCATAACTTGCTCATGACTTGAATCACAATTAGTTTTCCCTTTTTACCATAAATGTGAAGTGGCTTTCCATTGTGTATATACGCGAGAGACCGACATTTCTTGTTTTAACTGGACATTATTATGTTTAATCTTTCATTTTTATTAATTTTGTGAATGCACGAAAGTGATCAAGGCACTTGTTTGATTTTGAGCACAACTACCATAGCCAAATGTCAATTTACCTTGTGAGTGTGTGACCATTCGTAACCCCTTTGAGCCTTTTTATCATTGTCCATTTTGTTTTTGAACTTGAGACATAGTTCACATTTTTTATGGATTTTGATTATCGTTTTTCTTGAACCCTTAACTATGATATTTAGTTGTATTTTTACCTTGCCTTAGAAAGTAGGGAGTATTCACTTTATGTTGTGGTTGAATTCAAGTTGGGGAGAGGATGTTTGCCCATTTATATTGTGGTTGATATGAGGTTGTGAAAAGAAAAAGAAAGAAAAGAAAAGAAAAAAAATGTGTGAAAAAGAAAGAAAAGAAAAAGAAAGAAAAAAGAGAAAAATTTGAAGAAAAAAAATATCAAAAAGAGTTTGGAATAAGATTTGTGTTAATAAGTATTGTGTTTGGTGTGAAACATGTGATGAAGAAGAAGTTGGATTGGAATTGTATTGTTTGAAACTTTGTGGAAGTAATTACTCCCTTAGGTTTAGGCAAGTTTTTGTTTCGATTAGCTTCAGGACTTATCACTTGTTTGTTAACCGAGCCACATTACAACCTTGAAAGCCCTTGTGATTCGTGCCGTTGCATTTTCAATACTATTTATAGATGAACACATAATTTTGTCTTTTGTTTGCAAGAATTTTGGATGAGTGTTCAAAGTCCTCACCTTTCGGTGTTTTTCATCTACCGATGAGTTTTTGCTAGGCGTGATTCGTGATTGAGCTTGTTTTGTTTTAGAATGTTTTGTATGATTTTTGTACTTAGGATTCGTTTCATTTTCATGTTTGTTGTAGGATTGTGGTAAGTGCTTACTTTGTTTGTGCGTTTTGGTTTGAACCATACAATTGTTTCATTTTACCAAATCTTGTTGATTCTTGATTCTTTGGATTTTTAATTTTTTGATTTGAGTGTTTGGCCTTGTGTTTACCCAAAAAAATGGTAAACAAGCGCTAGTTTCCTTTTTAAAGGTTACTTTTGCGGAATCAACTAGAATACTCCAGGACTAATTGCTTTATTTTGTTATATTATGTGTATCTGGTTTGTATTAAATGCAACAGTAACTTTAAAATAAAAGTAAACACTGAAATTAAAGGCGCTTTAAAGTAAATCAAAGCAATAAAAAAGCAGTAAATGTGCACGGAAAGATGAGATATAACGTAAAATGATTGCATTAATTAAACTGGTACGCATACGTACATTCCAAAGTTGCACTCGTTACTCATTTTTGCACAGAGATTTGAGTTTACTTGTGTTTATGTAGAAAATGCGGACCTCTAACTATTCCTATGGAACTTGCTTAAATAGTAAAAATAAAATAACTACTACAAACGGTCGACTGGTTATCAGTCAACACGTGTCTTCGACATGCAAGATCTTCAATTGTGAGACCTCCACGCGTCCTGTAAGAACTGCCAGAAAACTGCTTAGAACTGCCTCTTAACTTCTAATACTTCTCGACTTCCACTTCAGTTTCTGCAGCCACATTCTTAAGTCTTCGCAAACTTCAGATCGAACGTTGAAGCCTCCGATCATCTTTCTAGTCGAACCACTTCGACCCAAATGGCAATGTAGATACCAAATTGAGGCCCAATTACCAATTTTGAGCCTCAGTTGCCCATTTATTGGTAAGTCGAAATCCTAGGGTAACAAATTGCCCCCCAAGCGACTTCTTTCGACTGACTTTAGGAAAAAGAAAAGATGGCGTTTCAGTTCTTTCTTGGGTTTCGACTTTTGTTAATTCCCATTACGCCAGGATTACATTTCATTTTCCCAGGCACTAATTATTACCTAAACACTAGGTTAGTAGGCTATAATTGCTCCCACTTTCTGAATCCAGTTTTCAAAGCGTTTCTTTGACATGACTTTTGATTTTACAACTTCTTTTTTTCACGATTTCTAGTGACGTCACCACCAGCTTATATATATGTACAGCTTCTTTCTCCTTTTTCTTTCTTTCTCCTCGTTCTACTTCTCTTCTCAAACTTTTCAGAAAGAACCATCTCTTTTCCTCTAACCTTTACCCATTTTCTTCTTCTCCTTTTATACACAGCCATGGCAGCTACGACCACCAACACCACTGTGTACGATACGGGTGCGAAACCTTTAGGGTTTATTATGTCTCGTGAGGAAGAAGAACAAGGCTTAGATTTCATTCCTCAACCCAACCTTACTGAGGCCAAAGCCATCATTTGGCAAAACCAGATGTTAATCCCTTTTCAGATTACTGATAAATTAATGGCTTTTTCAGGGCCATTACCAGACCACCGTTACCACCCAGAGCAAACCACTGGTTTCTTTCCTTGCTTCCAAACCACCATGCCTGTAGCTTTCGACAAACCACGTGTCCTCGATTTGAAGTTTATGGATCCTTCGCTTAGGGTTTTCCGTTCGACTCCAGCACCTGTCAACAAGGAATACTTGGTTTGGCTTAACAAAGTTCAAGCGAAAAAACAACAAAGATGGGAGGAATTGGGCATCTTCGACGTCATACAATTATCCCGGACTGGTCATAGAGTTTGTCCCCCCCCATGCTACTTGCTTCAATCTTCTTCTGGGAAGGTTCGACTAACACCTTCCACCTTCCTTGTGGAATGATGACTCCCACTCTCTTCGACTTGGCTGCCATCACAGGGCTTTCGCCATTGGGTGAAATCTTCGACCCAACTCTTCCCACTGAAATGAATTTCAATTTCACCAACGCTACCATCACCAAGTATATGCAATATCATTATGACAAGTCGACAGAAGAAGTTTCTGACGAAGAGCATGTTATTTTCCTCACCTACTGGCTCTCATATTATCTGTTTTGTCCAGGATCAGTTCAGATTGCTAAAGCTTACATACCTTTGGCTATTCAGATTCATGAAGGTCGAAATGTCTCTTTAGGTAAGCTGCTCCTAGCTTATCTCTATCATACCTTAGGTATAGCATATTTAAGGATCAAACGCCTGCATGAGACTCCAAAACAACTCTCTCTGTCGGGACCTTATTGGCTCTTACAACACTGGTTGAATGCCACCTTCGAATCACATATAGGTTATACTGTTTCCAGATCCATTTTAGAGGTCATGTATGACCGGAGGGTCGAAGGCATCAAGCTTGCCTTTCAAACTCCTCAAGATGAGTCTAACAAACCCAACCTCCTTAAATATGTGAGGTTGTTTTCTGAATGTAAAACATTTATTGCTTCCATGGCCCCTTTCTCCAACCGATGCTTTGGGCCAACTTGGTTCAAAGCTATTTTTCCTGGGAATACTCCTACTCTTCGAGCTCAATTAAATGCTATTTGGGCTGCCTTTCTAACCCCAACACTACTTTCTCATCGTATTGAGTCGACTGGTAAGTGCTATGGGTTTGTGGGTTATCAACCAAACTTGGTCTCTCGACAATTTGGTTTAAGCCAGATGCTGCCCAAGAGCTTATATTCCCATGATGGTGATATTTGTTACTCTGGTCGACCGTTCACAGCCCGTCAACACCTCGACTGCTTGAAGTTTCATAACAAACAATCCTTGGAACATCCCACCTTCACTTTCCAAAACTCCTATTTTACAACCAAAGAATTCAATGAATGATGGTCTGAATATTATTAACTGTTTGATGGGGACTCTTTCGTCAAGAAGCTGAACACTGCATTTGACGTACTGGAGGATCAACTTACTATAAGTAAGTTTTTTATGTTTACTTTCGTTTTCTTTATTACCAATGGCACTATTCTAATCTCAATTTTAGACCTTTCAGGACCTGATCCTACTGCTCAGGTCGAAGTCCCTGCTCCTAAATCAGGCCGAAAACGTCCCAGTACGTCGAGCAACACCACCATCAAGAAAACAAAATTGTTAGAAAGGTACTTAACTTGATCTTTAATCTTGTCAAATCTACCTTAACATTCATTAATTGTTATTCTTCCTTTTCAGTTGGTAGTTCCTACTGAATCAGACGAAACTACATCTCCACCAAATCAGGAAAGTGAGATCTTTTCACGACCCCCGCCTCTGACTCCCCCAAAAAGACGAAAAGTTGTAAAGGACATTCCCAAAGTGGTTGTCAAACCTCAAACAACTCCAACAATTTCTTCATCTCAAATTCTTACTGAGGTAGCTTAGCATTTTTTTTCACATATCTCTTTCAATATCTCTGTTTTCTAACATGTTTCTTGAATAGAGTGCACCAACTGTCGACCACACTCAGGAGAAAGTTGTCGAAGTTGCTGAGAAAACTACTGAAGCCACTCCTGACTCCAATCCTTTTAGCCCTCAAAGGACTGACGCTTTTGGAAGCAATACTGATTCGGCTAACACTCCAAGTCGAAGTCGGACAGATCCTCAGGACAAACCCATCGTCGAACAATCATCTGCCATAAAAAATACTGAAGATGTTCCTCGACCAGAACCCAATGCAGCTTCTCAGTCAAGACTACATTCTATTGTTAATGATACTAATTCCAACAGTTCTCTTAGTCAGGAAGAAATTCTGGACTTGAAGAAGACTAATCCTGTGGAGGCTCTTTTTCGACTTCAAAAGCTGCGACCAAGTTCTTTTGAGATTCCTGCTCAATCGACCAATCCTGATGCTGAGATTGATGCTTCCCTTGTCGAAGCTATATGCCGACTGAAAGCCCATCTGGATGAACCTGAGTTTCTCGTTGTTCTTGAGAGTTCTGAACATCTTGGTGGAGAAATTCGCAAAATCCTAGATTTATTGATCAAAGCTTCTCTTCCACCAATTGTTGTTCAATTTTTCTTTGATTTTGAGGCGTACTTCGACCAACTTTGGAGGGACCTTATGACGAAGAAGAACATTACCTTTCAGGCAAAGAACAAAGAGCGTGAATTGGAGAGAGAATGGGACGCCAGTGCAGCTTCGACCAAAAGGGTTGAAGAATTTCAGGAGAAAACTTTAAAGTTTTCTGATAAGCAGGGAGAGATCGACAATAAGATTGCTGATTACAAAGCTCAAATTGATGAACTCAACAAAAAGATTCAACATCTTGAGCAAGAGAAAATCAGTTTGGCTCAAACTGAAGAAGTCCCTTCGCCTGAAACTATTAACCAAGAAGTCTTGAAAGGACTTGGTCATGGTGAGAATGCACTCAAGTTGGAAAGTAACATTCGACAGCTTAAACAAAACCTGTCTCGACTTGACTCTAAGATTGATTTTGAGTCAACCAAGTTAGCCTATTTTAGGAACAATTTCCCTGCTTTGTAATTTCGTTTTCGACTGACTTGCTATATTTTGTAATGTCTGCCAATGCTCTTTATTAAGAACTTTTTGTAATGATTGGCCAAATTTTTAGCCATTTTCATATAATCTTTTGGTTTTATTCTATTATGCGAATTTCTTGAAGTATAGGTTTATATTTTTTCAAATATTTACCATTTATCCTCAAGATTCGACCATCTGAATTTAGTTCTTCAATTTCATATGCATTGTTTGAAAACACTTGCAAAATTTTGAACGGTCCTTCCCAACTTGGGGACCATTTACCCAATAACTTATTCCTTTGATCCATGGGCAGAATAACTTTCCATACATAATTACCTACCATGAATGTCTTCTCTTTGACTTTCTTGTTGTAAGCCTTCGCCACTTTTTCCTTTTGTCTTATTAACCTATCGAACGCTATTAGCCTTTCTTCGTCTAATTCTACTAATTCATCTAACATCATATTCCAGTATTCGTCAGACGAGAGACTATTTTGTCGTTGAATTCTTGTCGACTGTAGATGAATCTCTGCAGGCAATACAGCATCATGCCCAAAAGTCAAACGAAATAGGGTAGTATTTATTGCTTCCTTTGGTGACGTCCGACAAGCCCAAAGGATTTGGTCGAGCGTTTGATGCCAATTTCTTGGCTTTTTCCCCACATGCTTCTTTATCAAATTTATAATCACTTTATTAGCAGCCTCGACTTGACCATTAGCCTGAGCATAATACGGAGTGGATGTTAGCAATTTAAATCTTGTCTCTGCTGCAAAAGCTTGCATCTTTCGACCAACAAAAACTGATCCTTGATCAGTAGTAATAGTTTCTGGAATCCCATATCTGTAGATAATGTGTTTTTGTATGAAACTAATCACTGCTTCTTGATCAGCATTAATTAGTGGGATTGCCTCTATCCATTTAGTAAAATAATCTATTCCTACTAAAATGAATCTTTGTTGCTTAGAAGATGCAGGTTTGATTTCTCCTATTAAATCCAAAGCCCATCCTCTAAAAGGCCAAGGTTTGACAATGGCATGCAATCCACTGGCTGGAACATGTTGAATGCCTGAAAATTTCTGGCACTCTTGGCATCCTCTTGCATATTCAATACAATCTTTTAACATTGTTGGCCAATATAAACCTTGTCTAAACAACAACCACTTCATCTTATGGCCTGATTGATGAGCTCCACAAACACCACTATGAACTTCTGACACAGCCAAATATGCTTCAGCTTCACTTAAGCATTTCAATAATACACCTTCGGCTGTTTTCTTGTATAAATCATTTCCTAATATCACATAGTTTAGAGCTCTATATTTAATCTTTCCATCAGTTCTTCCGACTGGATTATTTAGGTATTGGACCAATGGGTTTCTCCAATCAGCATCAGTCATATTGTCGATGGCAAAAATTTCCAAGGCATACAAATCTTTACTTTCAACTTTACTTTCAACATTATCACCTACCCCCTCAAATTTTGACATCGACAATTGACCTAACTGGTCTAATACTTCATGGGTTTCTTTATTCTTGATCTCGACCATATCTTCTAACTTGTCTTTAGAAACTCTATACCCAGAAGCAATTTGTGCCAATTCATTGGCAATGCAATTGTTAGATCTTGGTACATGCAAGATCTTAACATGTTCGAATTTTTCTAATGAGCGTATCACAATTGCATAATACATTATTAGATTTTCTTTGATGCATTTATACTCTTTTTTTATTTTTCGAATTATTAGCTCAGAATCACCTCGAATCTCAACTCATTTTGCCCCTAAATCTATTAGGGCCTTCAAACCAGTTATCAAGGCTTCATATTCGACCTCATTGTTAGAGCATGCTTCTTTCATTTTATAATGGAACTTTGTTGGAAGTCCTTTGGGAGAAATAATCAAGACTGCAATGCCTGATCCATTTTTGTGACTAGAACCGTTAAAAAACAGTTTCCAGTTAGTTCGTTCGACTTGATTTACAGACAATTCGACTAACCCATGGTCGACTATAAAATCAGCCACAACTTGTCCTTTCATAGCTTTTAAAGGGACATATGTCAAGGAAAATTCAGTTAGCGCTAAGGCCCACTTACCAATTCGACTATGCAAAATTGGTTTAGACAACATATGTTTAATAATATCAAAATGAGAAGACACATACACATCAACAGGCTTTATATATTGCTTAAGTTTGTTACATGAGAAATACAAGCATAAGCATAATTTTTCAATATCATTATACCTAGTTTCAGCATCTACTAGGGTTCGACTTAGATAATATATGGCTCTTTCGACGCCATTATCATCTTCTTGGGCCAACATACTCCCAGTTGTCGAGCCTGATGCAGCTATGTATAACTTCATACTTTTTGTCCTATTGGGGGGTAACAAAATAGAAGGCTTAGTTAAATAAGCTTTTATTTGGTCGAATGCCTGTTGATGTTCTTGTTCCCATTTGAATTGATCTTGGTTCTTGAGTTTCACAAGTGGTGAAAATATCTTTGTTTTGCCACTTAGATTTGAGATGAATCTCCTCAAGAAATTAATCTTCCCCAACAATGACTGGAGTTGTTTCTTTGTTTCTGGTGCCTTTAGCTCCAAGATTGCTTTTGTCTTATTTTGGTTTATCTCAATGCCTTTTTTGTGAACCACGAAGCCTAGGAAATCCCCTGCATGTACGCCAAAAGCACATTTTAAAGGGTTTATTTTGAGTCCATATTTCCTCATTCGTTCAAAAGATTGTCGAAGATGGTCTAAGTGACCATTTTCAGAGTTAGATTTTATTACAATATCATCAATATAAACCTGCATAAACTTGTCAATAAAATCATGAAACATGGAATTCATGGCTCGTTGGTATGTAGCTCCAGCATTTTTTAAACCAAAAGGCATTACTACCCATTCATAAGTTCCTAAAGCACCTGGGCATCGAAACGCTGTCTTAGGTACATCTTCGTCAGCTATAAAAATTTGGTTATAACCTGAATATCCATCCAATAAACTGAGATATTCAAATCCGGCTGCAGAGTCGACTAACATTTCAGCAACTGGCATGGGATATTCATCTTTAGGAGTAGCCTTATTTAAATCTCTGAAATCTATGCATACACGAAGGCTACCACTTTTCTTTATGACAGGCACTATATTAGCTAACCATTCGACATACCTTGTAGTTCGAATAAACTTGCTTTTCAGCAATCTCTCAATTTCTATTTTGATTTTTTCCATAACCTCTGGCGCAAATCTTCTAGGAAGCTGCTTGATAGGTTTCTTCCCTGGGTTTAGTGGTAGTCGATGTTCCACCACATGTCGACTTAAACCAGGCATTTCATTGTAATCCCATGCAAAGCAATCTTTGTATTCTTTCAAAAGTCGAATCAACTTGGTCTTTAGGTCACTTGTAAGCCTTGTACTTACATAAGTAGGCCTTTTAATGACTCCATCACCTAAGTCAATTTCCTCAAGAGGATCTTGAGCTTGCATCCTTTTTACCGATCCTGATGGATCCATTTCGAAACCTAAAGGTTCGTCATCGTATATCCCGTCAAGTCGTTCGACTTGGTGATCGACTTCTTGATCGTTTTCATTTTTTACTATCATGGCCTCAATCGTCATATTTTTCTCTAGTTCGGCTTCTAAAGCCGCTTTTTCTTTGTTTTCGGCCAAATAGGCCGTTATTCGAGCCAGGTATTCTGACTCAGTGGTCATCGTCTTTGATTGTTGTCCTCTGCTCTGGAGGACTTTCATGGTTCAATGGTTCATTAGGATCTTCTTTATTCCAAATGAAACCATAATTTGGGTCTAAGTTCAGATACTTAGACACACTTTCATCAGAAGGATATACATCTTCTGCTTTGTAGCAAGGAGCTACATTTGCCAAATGCTGGTCGAAGTGTCTGCGACCACTTTCAGTTTTGTAATAACTTTGGTCGGCTTCAGTATTCTCCACTATACCATCTGACCTCCAAATGGCCACACGCTGATGTAAGGTGGAAGGAACTGCCCCAATACCATGGATCCATTCTCGACCCAACAGCAGTTTAAAATTTGCCTGCGATGCAATCACCATGAAGACGGTTGACCTGACAGACGAACCAACAGCTAGTTTTACTTGAATTACTCCAAGTATTCCACTTGTCTTGCCCTCATAATTTGACAGTACCATATTATGGGGTCTTAAGTCTTTATCAGACTTTCCCACTTTCTGAAGTGAAGAATAGGGCATTAAGTTTACAGCAGCCCCACCATCGACAAACACTTTGTTTATTGGAACACCATCCACTTTCGCCCTTATGAATAAAGGCTTCAAATGATACATCATTCCTCGACCTGGCCTTTCGAACACAGCCTTTTGCTCTTCTACCACCCCTTTTCCCATTACATAGTAACAGACAGGTGTTTCTTCCACATTCTCGTCAGGAAGAAAATCATCTTCGTTCTCAGATACCTCAGATACTCTGTCGAACTCTGCTGGAAGTACAGAGACAATTCCACAGTCGATTAGCAACTCATCTGACTGTATGTCAAAGTTGTCGTCGACCTCTTCGTCCGACAGTGGAGAATATTCAGGCTCTTTCCCCGTATTGAGAGCCGGGGCATCATCATCAACTAGTTCTTTGATGAGTTTCTTTCCTAGGATCATCCCAGCAGCTAATCTTTCATTTGCTATTTTAGCCTGTTCTTCAGTCAACTTCCTGTGAAAAGGTTTTGACTGATAGTGAGAAAATCCTGCCTGCACCATTTTCGAACCTTCTTGTCCATTCTTGTGGCTTCTTTGGTAACGTCTCCACTGCGTTCGAGTCATGGGGTTCTTTCCTTTGTAGTTTGGAGATATGTAATCTTTTCTTTTAGATCCACTATCAGTCCAAGAACCTTCAGCATTGGTTCCATCGCCTTGAATCTGCCATTCTGGACGTTTACCTCTGAAGTTAATGGGTTTCACCCATTTGTCTTCAGGGACATCCGTCTTGGGACGGAAAGTCCTTGGTTTCTCAAACATCTTCCTGTATTCTCCAGCCCTTCGACCACTGTTTTCTCCTGTATACATGAATTGACGATTCTTGCCTCGACGAGGGTCGAACCTCACTTTGTTTGCAGCATCGACATTGAAAACAGCATCACACCTTGGGCATAATCCAACTTGGGAGTTGTTATTGTGGCATCTCTCAAGGAATTTCAAAAGACTTTCTTTTGGTTCAGGATAAACCAAGTTCAAAACATTGCCATCAGTAGCACCGTTTTGCTTTCTAACGAAACCATCAGTAGTTTCGACCATCATCACATCAGCAAGCTCGGTATAGTGAGCCTCTTCGACTTGCAAAGGATCAGTATCAACTTGCATTGATGACTTTGGCTTTTCTCCAAACTGTAACCTTCCTTCTTTCAAAGCTTTTTGCACTAAATCCCTGAAAAGGACACATTGAGAAGTTTTATGACCCAAGAAATTATGAAATTTACAAAATCCTCTTTTTTTCTTTTGTTCAAGAGGAGGATTTTTAAGTCCCGGGGGTACTATGATTTGCCCATCAGAAACCAACAAATCAAATATTTCATCACATTTTGTTGTATCAAATGAATACGTTTTACTAGAAAATTTTTCATTCTTACTTTCAACCAGATTTTTATCTTTTGAAGGTCTAAGCAATTTATAGATATATGGTGGTCCTGGCTTTAATTCAGCCACGTTGACCTCTCCCTCTTCGTATTCACTGTCGCTATTAGAGTCGAACTCACTTGTAGTAACATAAGCTATTTTTTCTTTCTTATGATATTTACTAGCTCTGGCTTTTTCAGCTTTTAGCCTTTCGACCTGGCGTACTCTATCTGCCAGTTGTGCCATATCTCTCAAATGTTGGGTGTCTAATTTCTTACTTATGGAATAATCTAACCCACCTGCAGCCATTTCGACTAACTCATGTTCAGGAATTTGTGTAAAACATCTAGCTTTCAGTAACCTAAAACGGTTTAGATAGTCATCGACTGGTTCTGTACCCTTTCGTCTAACTCCAGCTAATTCTTTCAAGCTGATTTTCAACTGTCCCATATAAAATTGTTCATGAAACAATCGTTCTAATTGGTTCCATGAGAACAAAGATTGGGGAGATAAGGTCGTGAACCAAGTAAATGCATTTTTCGTTAAAGAACTTGGAAAATACTTCATCTTTAGATTTTCATTGTTTGCTATTTCTCCAGCCTCTGTCTGGAACCTAGCAATATGTTTGACCGACGACTCGCCAGTCTCACCAGCAAATTTGGTGAATTTTGGGACTTTCCACCCCCTAGGCAATTCTATTTGCCTTACATATTCTGACAACGGGGAAACGAAATTTGGTCTATGCAAACCTACATTTATCCCATTCTGAACTAAAATTTGTTCAACTACATTAGAGATATTATTGTGTCCAATATTGACATCTTGCTGGATGTTCCTAAGAACCTGGTCAGCATCTTGATGCCTTTGTACTATTCTAGGGATCTCTGGCTCAATTTGATCTCCTTGTCCTATAGGTTCGACCCCTCTCACATTCGACCCTTGAGTAGTCGAAAGGTTTGGTTGTGGGGGCGCTCCAAAGAAATCTGCAATTCTGGCCATTTGTCCCGCCAATATTTCATAACTTTGATTCGTGTTATTTATCATGGGAGTAAAAACAGTTCCCATTTGTTGAGTAAGGGCATTCACCATTTCATGATTACTTTCGTCCATTTGTTGTCGAATTGACAACATTGACGTAGTACTTAAAGATGGCAAAACCTGGTGATTATATCCTATGCCTATAGGTCGACCCCCTGGGTTTGATGTGCTTGTAGCCATCATGCTGTCAGAATATAATGAAGGATTTGTATGCAAACCTTGCATCATAGACGTGGGCATTCCAAACTGAGGGTTAAAACCTGGTGGAGGCATCATTCCATGAAACGGCGGTCGTAATGGATTCAACGGTGACCGTACATTCGTTGGTGATGATACCATTATTGCTGCCGTCGATCCACCAGTATTTGTTGTTCCCACTGGGGATGAATCTGCGGCATTTTGCGGTGTTGCTCCGGTTAGAACACCTCCTTGATTTCCAGAAAGATCAGAATTATTTGTATTAACTTCAACCATGTTAGTTAATTTCTGACCACTTCTTAATATCATACATAACTATTGTACTAACAAATATAAAACAAACAGCAATTGACGGGTCCCACCAGGTGTGCCAATTTGTTTACCCAAAAAAATGGTAAACAAGCGCTAGTTTCCTTTTTAAAGGTTACTTTTGCGGAATCAACTAGAATACTCCAGGACTAATTGCTTTATTTTGTTATATTATGTGTATCTGGTTTGTATTAAATGCAACAGTAACTTTAAAATAAAAGTAAACACTGAAATTAAAGGCGCTTTAAAGTAAATCAAAGCAATAAAAAAAGCAGTAAATGTGCACTGAAAGATGAGATATAACGTAAAATGATTGCATTAATTAAACTGGTACGCATACGCACATTCCAAAGTTGCAATCGTTACTCATTTTTGCACAGGGATTTGAGTTTACTTGTGTTTATGTAGAAAATGCGGACCTCTAACTATTCCTATGGAACTTGCTTAAATAGTAAAAATAAAATAACTACTACTAATGGTCGACTGGTTATCAGTCAACACGTGTCTTCGACATGCAAGATCTTCCATTGTGAGACCTCCACGCGTCCTGTAAGAACTGCCAGAAAACTGCTTAGAACTGCCTCTTAACTTCTAATACTTCTCGACTTCCACTTCAGTTTCTGCAGCCACATTCTTAAGTCTTCGCAAACTTCAGATCGAACGCTGAAGCCTCCGATCATCTTTCTAGTCGAACAGCTTCGACTACTGAGCATTACTTAGTCGAACCACTTAGACCCAAATGGCAATGTAGATACCAAATTGAGGCCCAATTACCAATTTTGAGCCCCAGTTGCCCATTTATTGGTAAGTCGAAATCCTAGGGTAACACCTTGTTTGAGGACAAACAAATTCAAGTTGGGGAGAGTTTGATAAGTGTAAAAATGTACTTATTTTGTATATATGTTTTGTTGCACTTATCAATACTTTTTGTTAATACCGTTTGAGTAATACCCCGTTTTGTGTATAAATACGCATACTTTGTGAATAGATGTATTGAGGCGTATTTGGAGCATGAGCAATAACGTGTCGAAGACACGGCTTCAAACGCGCGTTTTTGAGCAACGAAACCAACTCATCAACGAATAAAGCTCAAAACTAAAGAATAATAAATCATCAATTTGGTTGATATATTGTCATTGTTATATGGGAAACTGAATTAGCTTTCCAACACTTTGAACCGGGCGCAAATCGGAGTTACGGTTCTCAAATTACGTCATTTTTACTAAAAGCTATTTTTTCATGACAACAGGTTGGGCGCAAAGCGCGCGACGTGCGCTGTACAAAACTCAAAATTGCAAAAATCAGATTTTTTAGGTTATGTTTTGGATATTTTTGAACCCCAACTCATCCTAGGTCATTTTTGGGTAGATTTAGCTTGGAAACACCATTGGAGCTTGCAATCGGATGATCGGAGGTCGAATTTCTCATCGATCGGAGTTGAGAAACCAAGAAATGTTTGGTTCCTCTTCTTCTCTTCTCTTTGTATTTCTCTTTTGGTGAGTTTGCATATTAATTACTCTAAACACATGGATGTTTGTTACTCTTTCTACTAGTTGTATAAAGTTTGCTTTACAAATCTTAATCGGAGTTTTTATGATCTTTTTGCTTAATCGCTTCGGATTTATGTTGTTATAGACATATGCTTCGTAAATCTTGATTAGGAGAACACCTGATAGCTTTTGATTCTAGACATAGGATTGGGGTTAACATCCACATAATATATAAGTTTCATGCCTCTGTGTTGTTCAATCGGTTGAGACATCATCGAAAGAGCAATATGGTTGAAATCTCATCGGTGTTTCAAAAATGGACATTGATGTGAGGGATATGTGGTGATTCTGACGAGTATTGTAGATTGAGTGCGGCGGAGTGATAGATCTAAGTTTGTGAGGAGTAGTTTAGATTCGAACCAGATAAGTTATTTCTTTCCAAAGAACGAATTCATTTTATGTTTATAGTTACTTTTCAGTTTTTACTTTCAACCCATATAACCCAAACTCAAGAACTAAGAATCCGTCGAAGGACGATTCAATAGCACTAATCTCTGTGGACACGATAAATTCCCGGATAAATACTTCAAAAACTTTTGTTGCTTGCCGCTTTACCGCTCCAACAATGAATTCTTTGAATTTTTTTGGATCAAATGTCTTCAATATCCATATGATGATGATTTGGATCCTTAAAAGTCCATAGTTGACCATTTTTCTCAAAAATCAAAGGTTGACTTGCACAGTTGACTTTTTCCAGATGAACTGCAGCTTTGTGATTTCCAGATGAATCAAGCTCTCCTCTTCAAATGAATGATATGAATCGACTATAATGTTGATTTGGATGTCCTTGAATCGTAGTTTGAGCCTTGGAAGCATGCCCTGATTAAAAGTCAACCCTCTAGTGGAATTAGGTCAAAAACCCTAATTAGAGCCTCTGGTGAATTTGAAGTTGATTGATCTTGCATTGAACCATCTTTAAACCTTGATATTGATTAGAGAATCCTTTGAATCATAGAAGAATGTTGAATTTCTTTGTGGGTCTCAAAACCTTAATTTGCTCAGCTTCCTCTTGATCAGTCTCCTGTCTTGGGACACAAGCAACAAACAACAGTTTTTTTTGTATTTTGGGTTAACAAGTGATAAATGCATGATGATTATGATGACAATGGTGATCGTAATGTTTAAGCTATGGTGGGATCTCAGTGGTCGAAAATTGGGGTACAACAATCACGAATACAACATTTTATTTCTTCAACTCCCTCCACCGTGCTTGCATTTGTCTACACCCTGTTTATAGCTTTCCTTCTAACTCTCTCTTTAATCGAATGATGAAAAAACCTTGAATTGAGATCTCCCTCCTTGAGCCAACTTTGGCCCGATTTTTGTCTTAACAAACCTTCTCTCATCTCTAACTTTTTCCAGAATTCATCAGCTGCTTCTCTTCTGGCCTCAACAGCTTCAGATATGTTACCCCCCGCATTCGCTACCAAAAATTGATCCAATTCGTGTTGTTCATCAATATTTTCTTCGATACTAAATTTTATCCAGCCATAGACCTCCTTGTTCCACTCCTTCAGTTTCAACTTGAGCTTTTTCAGTTTTTCATACAACACAAAGTCTCCTCTATCTCTGACAGTTGCTTGGCTCCATTCCTTCTTCACAAAGACATCAAACTCCTTATGCTTATACCAACCGTTATTAAACCTGAAAGGTTTTGGCCCCTAGTTGTTGCCTCCCGTCTTCAGCCACACCGGACAATGGTCCGATAATTCTCTCTTGCCCACCACCTGACAGTGAAATCTCCATAGGGAAATCAAATTATCTGCGAGTAAAAATCAATCCAATCTACTCATAGCTTGACCATTGCCACTAAACCAAGTAAAACGCCCTCCTACGCTAGGAAGATCAATGATCTCCATTTCTTCTACGAAATTCAAATAATCGACACTTTCTCTACCGTTCCCTTTCTCATTCTTTTCCTTTTTTATAAAGGCTAATCTTAAATTATTTTTAATTTTATTTAAGTCCCTAAAATTTTCAACTTTCTCATTTTTTTTTTGACAATAACTTTCTCATCCTTTAACTTTCAACTAATTTAAGATTTTCCAACTCCTCCTTTATTTTATTTTATTTTGTTAATTTTCCATTAATCTTTAATATTTCAATTTTTTTTTTAATAAGAATTTTTTTAATATTCTAATTATTCTTAACTATCATTCAGAAGGTTACTAATTGCTCCAACGCGTGAAAATATTAACAATGCTTTTTGAATTTTTTTTAATATTTTAATATAAACTATTTGTATGATGAAACATGTGGTATCAGTTCAGATAAACTATTTATATTAAATTTTGTTTCAATATGTAGTATTATGGTACTAATCCAAAATAATCCTATACAACCGAAATATATAATAGTAACCAAAGTTCAAGTTCTTCCATATACAATTTAGAATACGCAATGTTTGAGAATGAAAATAGATATGTTGTTTTTAAAGTTGTCAATAAAAATACATTATCCAAAGAGGACAACTTCTTTACTAATAATGAAAAGGATAATTTACTTTCAACTATAACACCATTTAATTTTACTATCTTTAATTATTTATTAAATGATATATCTTTTTGATTGTTTTCAATGCATTTTACATTAAAATAGCTCTACCTAACTTTTAATATTGGGTAGATAAGAATCCACCTTATCTAAAACTAGTGGAAAACCCGAGCGTCCGCACGAGTTCTCGTGTGGACCGCGGATATGTCACCAGTTTATCATGAAAACTCAAACAAATTAAAAAAAATCAAAAAAAAAATTAATGGAATAAAAAATATGACTGCAAGATAATTGTATAAATTTTTTTTAAAAAAATTATTGTTAAGAAAAACTATGAAACATAGAATTTGTAAAAAAACAATTGTGAAAATTAGAAAAAATATTTATTTTAAGATTGATAGAGTAGTAATAATATAAAGGATTTCTAAAGTTAAATAAATGAGACAAATAAATATTCAAAATTAAAATCATATAAAAATCAATAAAAACATAATTTTACTTAAAAGTCAAAAAAGAGAATCATATAAAAGAATGAAGTTTAATGTTGTATTTATTAAAATTTGGACTATGGTTTAATGTTGTATAACTCATAAGATTTACTTTTATTTTCTTTAAGTGTAAAAAAACAGTAAAACCCGTGCGTTTGCGCGGATATTAGTATGATAACCTGTGCGTTCACACGGTATTGGTGTGTTACCTGTGCGTTCAAACAAGTTCAGGTGTGTTACTCGTGCGCTCACATAGGTACTGGCGTGATACACACACTTTTGTCAAATAAATTTATTTTATCAAAAGAGTTGATTAATTTCAAAAGAAAGAGCGTTTGCACAAATATTGGTGTACCCGTGTGTTCACACGTGTTCTGGTGTGGATCGCGTATATGCCACCAGTTTGTCATGAAAATTCAAACAAATTAGAAAATAACAAAATTTTATCGAAAAATTAATTGTATAAGTTTTTAAAATTCTATTGTTAAGAAAAAATATTAAACACATAATTTATAAATAAACAATTATGAAAAATAGAAAAAAAAGTTTCTTAATGATTGATAGAGTTGTAATTATAAAAGGATTTATAAACTTTAATAAATGAGACAAATAAATATAATAAAAATGTGAATAAAAAAACACAAAATTATATTTTATCAAAAGACTTTATTATTTTTGAAAGAAAGACATTTTTTAAAATAAAAACAAAATCATTTTACCAAAATTATTTACAACAATAATATATATTTCAATTTTCTTATATATTATTTAAAAAAAGTATTGTATCTTAAATTTAAAATAATTTTAGAACAATTCATCCAAAATGTCTTTTTTTTTTAAGTTAATATAAATTAGAACAATTCATCCAAAATGTCTTTCTAAGTTAATATAAATTAGAAATGCCATGACAAAACTCATTGAGCTGGAATTAAATCCCAAACCAAACCACATTAGCCATCATGCAACTATGGGCACTACTCAATTATAACTACAAATTAAAAACCTTGAACTTAAATATTTATTTAAATTGTACAAATTGAATCAGCATATATATAATAATTGTTAGGTTTTGAAACAATAACTTGAAAGTCAATAGGAGTACAAGACTCACTGCTCATGTAATTTCCATAGATAAATTAAAATAAATTGCTTCTTACAACTCCTAGTTAAATTGGCCATCTAGTCATAATCATGAGACAACATAATTATATTTAATTTCTCAGATGAGTAGTCTTCATATGATCCATCATGAAATAAAAAAAGATATAGATTAAATAATCAAAAGGTGTATCTTTTTATTTACTAGACAAATAAACATTAACAATAACTATATTTTCATAGAGATGCATAAATAATGGGATTTGAACACTAAAACAAAACATATACGAAAATTCTCATAAAAACATACACACGCTTAGTGCAATAAAAATCTCTTTTAATATCTCTCATATTCATAACTAAAAAAAATTAAAATATTAAAATTTAAAGTGAATGAATTCATAAATATTCAAAATTAATATATACATACAAAACTTAAAAATTGGAAAGAAAAAAACTCATAAAATTACACACGTTTATCTCTCTATATATTTCTAAAACACCATAAATCAAAATATTAAAATAAATGGATTCATATATATTCAAAATTAACATATACATAAGAAAACTTAAAAAATGGAAAGAAAAAAAAAAACTAAAACATGTAAATACAATAAAAAATTTAAACAAAAAGAAATAAAAGAGAGATAATGAATAATATATTTTTATATAAATTATTACATCAGCAATTTACATTTTATGTTTTAGTGATCATTAATTTCTTCAAAATATACAAATATCATTTATAGATATAGATAGCTATTGATAGAATAGACTAATCTCATCACCTATATAATTATTTAATCTGGAGTAGAATATATAGACATTTAAACATACATTGCAAACTTGGAAAAAAACTCCAAACAAAAACATCACAACTTCTCTTTATAACTTCTTTATCTCTTTGTTTAGAATATTAAAGTAAATATGCAATATAGGATGTAGGCGTAAGAGGTGGAGAAGGAGATACATATAGTTAATAATTACTGTAATAAAATGTTTTAAATTAACATGAAAAACAAACTAAATTAGCTGTAATATAACACATTTCAAATACATACTATATCTTTATAATACAGTTTTGTAACATACAATTAAGAAAACATATAAAGAAAATATTATTGAAAAATTGCGATTACAATAATAAATCCAATTTTCTAACCACCACCAGTCAAATACAATCTATCTATTTTTTTCTAACTAGTACAATATAATTAATCAATCTATTTTTTTCTAACTAGTACAATATTTAATCAATATACTACAAAAAAAAAATTATTTTTTTTGTTATTCATTTGAAAGATAAATTTTTTTATATTACAATTATGTTTTAAGCATCTTGATATTTATCTAAAATTTTAAATTCTTATGATTTATGTTAAAAAAAATTAAATAATTAAAAAATTTGAAAATATATTTTAACAGTTGAGTATCAATTAATATTAGGGATATATACTTCCTAGAAACCATGCATGTCTATGATATTAATTATTTATTTTAAGATTTCATATTTGAGAGATACTCTTTTCATTAAGTTATTACATGAAATCTTATTTGTAATCTATTAAATATTAATGATTTTGAAGTTTTCTTTAAGTAAATATTCAAACTATTAATTGAATATCATTTTTTAATTGCATTTCAAATCAAAAATCTCAATTAAAATTTTATATAAGGGGAAGATTATTTGAGAACAGTTAGTGTAAGATTGTCGGAGTGGCACTCAGCAAAATCATTATGCAACAAAGCACGACGAATTGATTATATTGAACAATTGAAAAAAAACATGTAGTCAAATTTATTTGTGTGTAAGAGAATTGATTATATTGAACAATTGAAAAAAAACATGTAGTCAAATTTATTTGTGTGTAAGAGAGTAGTATTTTTTTCTAAGGAACGAAAGTGTATGCATATTATTTTGTTATAAACTATAACAATACTCCACTTTACAATCATTTGTATCTGATGTTAAGATTCAAAGTGGTGTGAATGTGTGTGTTTGGGAACATAATTTATGTGGGCTTGACGGTATGTTTATTGGTGACATATCTCATGTCAATGTGGTGATGAATGTTTCTGTTGAGTGGCTTGAACTTCATGTCTTTAGTTGGTTAGTTAGTTTTTCATGTACCGACATATAATGATTAGGAATATGAATATGAAGAATGATGAGTGTGAGAATGGAAGATGAATAAGTACTGTCACCAATTGCATTTATTCATGGAGTATACATTCATTACTTTGTATCAAAATGACACGGTTGGAATCAAACTTTATTTTTATAATTTTTAAAATTTTATTTTTGAATGGTTTGATATCGAATCACCAATTGCATGTGTTCTTGCAATATACATTCATGACTTTTGATAATAGATTGCATGGATGAAAATTCAAACTTAGTGTTTTAGATATTTATCTTTTTTTTTTTAGAGAGAAACAGGAGAGAGAGAGAGAGAGATCCACCAAGCAACGGTTCATTCTGAGTTTTCTTCTTTGACTACAGGTTTACTATGGAGGGTGATTGGCGCAGGGTGATTGGGAGGAAGAACAAATCTGCAGAAAGGAAAGGTTGGGACATTCTCAGGAAGGAGGTGGAAGTGGTAAGGAGGGAGGTGTTAACTTTTTTCATCATAGACTTTGGAGATAGTTGGTGTGCTAGGGATCTGTTCCTAGAGTTCAAAGACTTGGGACTGATTGAAGAAATTGTGATCCCCCCAAAAAGAGACTGGCGAGGTCATAGATTCGGATTCGTTAGATTCATCAATGTGGCAGATGAGAAGTTATTAGAGACCAAATTGGACAATGTTTGGCTTGATGGTTCAAAGATGAGCGCTAACATATCTAGGATAAAAAGGAAGAATCAGCTGAATAATCCTAACCATGTCAAAACAGAGGTCCTTGTGAAAAACAGAAACCTTAATAAGGGGTTCTCAACAGTTAACACAGTTAACAACTGTCATTTGGTTTCTAAGGTTGGGGGAGGCGCAGGAAACTCGAAAACATATGTTGAGATAACTAAAGGTGAAAAGGTGAAGAAAACAGAGGAGACAAATGAGGCTTGTCTTTCCTTATTCTTTACATCCAGCGAGGAGGAGAAAAGGAGATTCAGCAAAGCCAAAGTGGGAGTCACAAGAAGGGCAGGAGACGCATACTCTGTGGCAAACAGTTTGCTGGAAGAAGGCATTTTCACTATAACCGCGACTGCCCTCGGTCCTAATCTGTGTCTCCTAGAGGAGAATGAAGAAGGAGACCTAGCTCATCTGATTTAGGAAGGAGGAGTTTGGCTTAACTTCTAGTTTGCAGAGGTGAGGGATTGGAAGAAAACCGATGCTGAGTGCGCTAGAGTGGCTCAGGTATCCATCTATGGCGTGCCCTGTTTCATCAAAAACGACAGATTTATGAATATATTGCTAGCAGATTTTGGGAAGATGATGAATCCCCAAATGTTGAAGGAAAAATTCATGAGACTGGATGTAATTACTCTTATGATTTACACTAATCACCTGGAGTCCATCAGAAGCAGAGTTAGGGCTTGTGTGGACGGCGACTGGTTCGATATCATCATCATTGAAGAACATATCTGGGAATCGGGGGAAACGGATGAACACAAATCGGCTAGCACAACATCATCAGAAGGGGAAGCTTCATCGTCTTACCAAGATTCGCACGGCGGCGACGGTGATGTGGAACGGCACCGTTCGATCCCTAGCCCCACAAAGCCTGGGATTGCGAGCCACAGCATTAACTATGATGTTGACGTTAGAGCGGATTTTCTGCAAAAAAGCATCAACGGAACTCAGGAAAACAGCGGACCGGCAGAAAACATTAATTGCGAAGAGTTATTAAGGGGAAATAGCGAAAGCTTTTCAGAAGGAAGAAGTACCTCAGATGCTATATCGATGAAGACCTACAGTAGAGAGGAAGCGGCGAGTGTTGAGAAGGGGAAGATGTGCTCTCTTAACGAGGAAATTGAGAAGATGGGGCCAGGTGGTTTGTTCATTTTAAATGACCTTTACTCCAATAATAACCCTGATGACCTGGCACTAGATGTCACGAATGAACTTAAGGAGTGCAGCAAGACTTTTTCTTTGGAGACTAATAACAAAGTGGGACCCATGGAGGAGAGAATAAAGCTAAATATTGATGATGTAAATATTAAAGTTAAGAGAAAAGTTTCGGGCCAGATTTTTTCTCAAGTGGGCCATCTTGAGCGTCATTGTCTAGACAAAGTGGGCCAAGGGGAGCGTGACTTGCAAGATCACGTGGGCCAGAGAGATGACAAAGATCAGAATTTTATAGAAGCAGAAACCTCTTGCATGCATGGGAGGAATAAAACAAAAACAAACTCAAAAGCTGCGAAAAATTTCACCGTGCCTGTTAAGAAAGTAGTCAAAAATTTCAAGAAGAAGGAAGTCAAAATCATTGGAAAACAGTTTTTAAGCTTTGATGATCACTGTCAAAAGGTGAAGAATTGCAAGAAGTCAAGGAAGAAAATTAGAGAAGTTCTGGACTTAGGTGATCAAGCTGATAGTTTTATATACCCGGTAGAGAACCACATTCAAGAAGGGGAGGATATTGCTATGTTAGGAGAACCACCTAATTCCTATCAGAACAACCTATTCACAAAGTCAAACTATTTGTCTGGAGGCCTACCATTAACTTGTGATTCTATTTCCAGTGATGACATCAAAAACTGCAATAAAAGAATTTCCAATGGAGTGCTGAACAAGGCGGCGGAGGGGTTGTGGAACTCTGTGGTTAAGTTGGGCATAAGGAACATCTCTGACAATTTTGATCCAATAGCAAAAGTGAAGGAAATGGAAGTTAGGGATACCAAAGGGAACATGGCGACTAAGGGGACAAATAATCAACCTTCCTCATGATTATTTTTTCCTTAAATTTAAGAGGAGGAGGAAGTCGGGCCAAGAGGAAGAGAGTTGGCTATCACATCCAAAGAGGAGAAGTAGACATTTTCTTTATTCAAGAAACCAAGTTGAGCGGCATGGACATTAATGTGGTGAAGGAAATGTGGGGTGATAAACAAGTTGAGTGGTCGCACTTGGGCGCCAACGGGGCGTCGGGAGGCATTCTCACGATGTGGAAGAAGGATTTTTTCAATCTAATTTTCAGCTTTAGAGGAGGAGAAGGTTTCTTAGGCCTTTGTGTGGAAAAGGAAGGGAAAACAATTTATTTTGTGAATATGTATGCTTCTTGGGACATTCTCACGAGGAAGAGGTCATGGGATAGGTTAAGTGAGTTCAAAAATAACAACATACAAGGATCTTGGTGCATAGGAGGGGATTTTAATGCCGTCACCTCTATAGAAGAAAGAATAGGGACGTCAAGTCGTAGCTATAGGAGGGAGATAATGTTGTTCAAAGAGTTCATAGAAGATATGGAGTTGGTGGATCTTCCTACTATAGGAGGCAAGTTTACTTGGATCAAAAGTAATGGCAAATCCATGAGTAGAATCGATAGGTTCCTTTTATCGGATAGTTTTGTTGAAGATTGGAAGATGGAGGGACAATATATAGGCGAGAGGGAGGTATCCGATCACGCGCCTATTTGGTTGAAAGACAATAGAAAGGATTGGGGTCCTAAACCGTTCAAGTTCAATAATTTGTGGTTCAATCATGAGGACTTCGATACTTTTGTGGAGGAGGAATGGAAGAAGATAGTGGTAAAAGGTAGAGGTGATTATTGCTTGGTAGAAAAGTTGAAAACTCTCAAAAACCGGTTAGCTTGGTGGAACAAGAGTGTCTACGGGTGGATTGATCTCAAAATCAACAAAGATGGGAAAGAGTTGCATTCTTTAGATAACGTGTTTGTTCATTTTGCAGGTAACGTTCCGGAAGATGTGGTTGTGAAAAGAACAAAAGTGGTGGAGGATTTTTGGGAGAACATTAACAAAAGAGAAGGGTTACTTAGGCTAAAGTCTAGACAACTTTGGCTTTCCGAAGGCGATGACAACACACGTTATTTTCATAACTCTTTAAAAGATAGAAGTTGAAGGAATGCATTTTGCTCCATTTATACGATGGAGGGAAAAGTGGAAGGTGTAGAGGAAATCAAAGAGCACACTTTCAAGCATTTTGAAAGTTTCTTTAAAGAAGATTGTCTTTTAAGGCCGGAGCTTATGGGAATTACTCTTAATTCTTTATCGTCGGAAGATTCTTTGGACCTAGAGAAACCTTTCGAGGAAGGTGAAGTGAAGGAAGCTATTTGGTCGTGTGATGGAAACAAGAGCCCGGGGCCGGACGGTTTTTCCTTGGAGTTTTACAAAAAGTTTTGGTATCTTATTAAAGAAGATGTTTTGAAGTGTTGTAACGACTTCTATCACAAAGGTACTCTTGTCAAATCCATTACTTCCTCTTTTATTTCCCTTATTCCTAAAAGGAAAAATCCGCAAGTCTTGTTTGAATATCGTCCTATATGCTTAGTGGGGAGTATTTACAAGATCATAGCAAAGATGTTAGCGGCTAGGATGAGAGGTGTGGTGGGTAAGTTGGTATCTTCCAATCAAACCGCCTTTGTTCCGAGAAGAAGTATGATGGATGGGATTCTAATGGTAAACGAAATTCTTGATTGGGCAAAAAGAAAGAGGAAGGGATGCCTACTTCTCAAAGTGGATTTCGAAAAGGCTTATGATTCAATTTCTTGGAATTATCTAAGGTGGATTTTGGTGAAAATGGGATTTGGAAATAAATGGATGAAATGGATGGAATCTAGCATTTTTATCAATTACATGTCCGTCTTGGTGAACGGTAGTGCAACAAAAGAGTTCAAAGTTCAAAGAGGTTTACGTCAAGGCGACCCCATGGCACCTTTCTTGTTCGTTCTTGCAATGGAAGGTTTGACCGCGCTAACTAAGAAATCGGTGGAGGTGGGAGACTTTAAACCTTTTAAGTACGGAGTATATGACTTTGTGGATATTCTACAATTTGCGGATGATACCATCATTCTAGGAGAACCGTCTTATGACAATCTTTGGAGTCTTAAGGTGTTATTGAGAGGTTTTGAAATGGTTTCCGGGTTGAAGATTAATTTTCATAAAAGTAACTTCTACGGAACTCACATAGGAGATTGGTTTATCAAGTCGGCGACAACTTTCCTTGCTTGCAAAAAAGGTTCCTTCCCTTTTAAATTCCTTGGTATTTGGGTGGGCGATGGTGCGCACAAGAAAAAGGTGTGGAAAGAGGTGATTGACAACATAAAATCTAGACTCACTAAGTGGAAGGGAAGAAACATATCTATTGGCGGGAGGGTGACTCTTATAGGTTCCGTTCTCAACGCTATTCCTATTTTTACCCTTTCTTTTTACAAAGCTCCGAGTAAAATCATTCAAGAGATAAGAAGTCTCCTTAGCAACTTTTTGTGGTGTGGGAATGTGAAATCAAGATGTATCCATTGGGTCAATTGGGAAAGTGTGTGCAAACCCAAAGGCAAAGGAGGGCTAGGCATTAGAGATGTGGGAGAAATGAATAAATCTCTTCTTCTAAAATGGAAGTGGAGAATCTTAAAGGAGGACAAGGCAATTTGGAGTCGTTTTCTTCTTTTGCGATACCACAACCCGAAAATAAAAGTGTTAGCTTCTAGCAAGGAGCTTTTAAATCGGGATGACTCTAGATGGTGGAAAGACATTGTTCTCAACGATTTCAAAGAGGAAGAAATGGGTGAAGGTTTCAACGAATGGGTCAAATGTGTGTTCAAAAATGGCAATAACATTCTTTTTTGGCATAGTTGTTGGATGGATGATCAACCGTTAAGAGTTACCTACCCGCACTTGTTCGAATGCACAACAAATAACCTTTGCGTGGTGAGCGACCTCCTCACTCTTAATCAAGGCGGAATTACGTGGAACTTGGAAAGCATTTTCGGCGCGGATGTCATTAACCCTTCGGTTTCGGCCGCTCATTCCGCAATGGGCATGGTAATCGGAGATGAATTTAGGGACTTGAACTTGAACCTTCAAGGGGTAGTGCCGGACATATTGGCAACGGACGAATTCCATTGGAAGCTAAATACAAACGGAGATTTCTCGGTGTCTAGTGTTTCGCACCTGGTGTCTAACGCAAAAGAAATAGCGTGGTCCACACCCACTATCAAGTTGTTGGAAGCTATTTGGAAGACAACCATTCCGGCAAAGACCAAGATTTTCGCGTGGAGATTCCTCACCAATAGACTCCCGGTTAAAGTGCAACTCGCCAAAAGAGGTGTGTCTAATCTTACTTCCTTGGATTGCCCTTTTTGCAATTGTCACCCGGAATCCTTGGATCATCTTTTCTACCATTGTGATGTCACAAAAGCGGTTTGGAATAGAATCTTTTTGTGGTTGGGTAATGATGTTAAGCTTTCTTATGAGGAGTTTAAGAGCTTTGGGTGCATTCAAGAAAAGGAGAAAAACACCAACACTAAAGCTAAGCTTAACATAATATGGATAGCTTTAATTTGGTGCACTTGGAAGATGAGGAATACAATGGTTTTTGACAATGGGAATTTTAGCTTCGACGAGGTCATAGCAAATATCTTGTATTTTTCATGGAGATGGATTAGCTTCAAGGATTTTCCGGGTAGGATATCTTTTTATGAATGGTATAAATTACCATTATCTTGTAACAAAACAATTTAGTGTGTTTTCGATGTAAGGGTTGCACCCCTAGTGCGATATCTTATATTCATTGCTTATTAAAAAAAAAGATATTTTTTTTTAAATTTGAATTTTTTAAATATTTTTTTTTAATAAGCAATTTTATAAGATATCGCATTAGGGGTGCAACCCTTACAAAGAAACTCTATAGAGAGTTAAAACAGTTTAAAGGTAATTTATACCAATCATAAAAGGAGGTCCTAGAAATATGCTCACTACCACCTAGCCATCTCCAAGAGTAAAACAAAATGTTGGAGATTACCGTTTCGAAGCTATAGGTAGCGTTCTCGAAGATAATAGCATTTCTCATCAACCAAATACACCAAATTATAGCCAACCAAATGGTATTTAATTTAATTCTAATGTTGTGTGTCTTCACCTTTTCTTGAATGCAACCAAAGCTCTTGAACTCTTCCAAGTTTAACTCCACTTCATCTCCCAACCAATTATAGACTTTCTCCCACACCGCCTTCGAAACGGAACAACAAAAGAATAGGTGATGCGAAGTTTCCGGATGGTTGGAACAAAGAACACAATCGGAAGAGGTGAAATTAGAAACCCTCCTATAAAGCAATAGATCTTTTAAAGGAAGGCGGTCAATAAAGAATCTCCAAGAAAAGATATGGACCTTTTTCGGAGCCTTAGCCTTCCACATTGTTTCCAACAACTTGATAATGTCGATTGGCCAAGCGTTCTCTTTGGCATTAGAAACCAAGCTATTCACACTTGCAACCGAGAAAACACCGGAAGAATTTAGTTTCCAATGAAAAACATCGTTGTCCGACATGATCGGAGTGATGCTCTACAAAGAATCTTTTAAATCCCTCAATTGAATAAGCAAATCCGAGACGGTGCCATTATGGGTGGGAATGAGGGGAGACAAATTCAAGGTAGACATTCCGATGAGACCGAAGAGGTCGTTAAAATTCCTAGAAAAAGCACCATTATTCCAAGATATAATATCACTAACCTTGCAAAGTTTATTGGTTGAAAGATCGAACAAATGTGGAAAGGATTCACGAAGAGTTTGACCGCCCAACCAACAACCATGCCAAAAAAGAATGTTGTTTCCATTCTTGCACTCACAATTAATCCAATAGGAGAATCCTTCTACGCTATCCGCCTCATTGAAATCATTAAGAATGATATCTCTCCATCAACTAGAATCATCCCGATTTAGAACATCCCCACAAGAAGCAAGAACTTTGAATTTCGGATTGCCGTATCTCAAGAGTAGAAATCTACTCCAAATGGCATTATCCTCCTTCAAAATTCTCCACTTCCATTTGAGAAGAAGAGCTCTATTCATATCACCAACATCTCTAATGCCTAGACCACCTTTCTCCTTAGGTTTGCATACATTCCCCCACTTCACCCAATGAATACCTCTTTTATTTGCATTCCCGTTCCATAAAAAATTACTAAGAAGACCTCTAATCTCTTTGATAATCTTGCTCTGTGCTTTATAGAAAGAAAAGGTAAATATTGGAATTGTGTTAAGCACCGACCCAATAAGAGTCACCCTTCCACCTATTAAAATGTTTTGCCCCTTCCACCTCGACAATCTTGCCTTTATATTATTAACCACGTCCTTCCACACCTTCGTCTTGTTAGCTCTTTCTCCAACCCAAATGCCAAGGAATTTAAAAGGAAAAGATCCTTTTTTGCAACATAAGAAAGAAGTGGCCGAATGAAATAACCAATCTCCAATATTAGTTCCAAAGATATTACTTTTGTGGAAGTTAATTTTCAATCCGGAAACAAGCTCAAAACCTCTCAAAATCACTTTCATGCTCCAAAGGTTGTCACTTGTAGGTTCTCCTAAAATTACGGTATCGTCCGCAAATTGAAGGATATCCACAAAATCATCTTCACCAATTTTGAAAGGTTGAAAATCCCCCACCTCTACCGATTTCCTCATGAGAGCACTAAGGCCTTCCATAGCTATAACAAATAGAAAAGGCAAAATCGGATCACCTTGACGAAGACCACGATGAACTTTAAACTCTTTGGTAGCACTTCCATTCACCAAAACGGACATGTGACTAGTGAAGATGCAAGATTCCATCCAATTCATCCATCTATTCCCAAACCCCATTCTTCTCATTATCCATCTAAGGTAGTTCCAAGAAATAGAGTCATACGCCTTTTCAAAATCCACTTTAAGTAAAAGACACCCCCTCTTTTTTCTTTTGGCCCAATCAAGAATCTCATTAACCAAATAAGACTCCATCCATCATACTTCTACCCGGAACAAAGGCGGTTTGATTGGTAGAGATCAAAGTATTCAAAACACCCCTCATTCTAGCCGCCAAAGTCTTCGAAAGGATCTTGTATATACTCCCCACTAAACAAATAGGACGATATTCGGACAACTCATGAGGGTTCTTCTTTTTAGGAATTAGCGCAATAAAAGAAGAAGAAATAGCTTTAACAAGCGTGCCTTTTAAGAAGAAATCATTGCAAAGCTTCATCAAATCTTCTTTAAGGATATGCCAAAATTTTTTAAAAAGCTCCATAGAAAATCCATCCGGCCCCGGGCTTTTATTCCCATCACACGACCAAATAGCAACCTTGATCTCATTCTCGGAAAAAGCTTTCTCAAGATCCAAAGAATCCCCTATAGATAACACTTTCAAATCGATCCCATGTGGTTCCGGTCTAGTGCACACCTCTTCTTTAAAAAAATCTTCAAAATTCTTGAAAACAAAGTCTTTGATATCCTTGACCTCTTCCATTCTTCCCCCTAGTCTCCATGGTGCATAAAGAATTCCTTCTTCTTCTATCTTTTAAGGAATTATGAAAAAAGCGAGTGTTATCATCCCCCTCGGTGAGCCAAAGTTGCCTCGACTTTAATCTAAGAAACCCTTCTTTTTTGTTAAGATTATTCCAAAAGTCCTCCACCAATTTCAATCTTTTCTCAACTACCTCTTCCGGAACATTACCTGCAAAATGAACAAACAAGTTATCTAAAGAATGCATCTCTTTCACGTCTTTGTCAATCTTGAGGTCAATCCAACCATAAACCGTTTTATTCCACCAAGAGATCCGACTTTTAAGGATTTTCAGTTTTTCCACCAAGCAATAGTCCCCTCTCCCTTTGACTACTATTTTATTCCACTCCTCTTTAACAAAATTGTCAAACTCCTCATGCTTTAGCCATAAGTTGTTAAACTTGAAAGGCTTTGGTCCCCAATCCTTTCTATTGTTTTTCAACCAAATGGCTGCATGATCCGACACATCCCTCTCTCCTATAAATTGGCCATCCATCTTACTATCTTCTATGTAGCACTCCGATAATAAAAATCTATCAAGTCTACTCATCGCCTTCCCGTTACTTTTGAACCAAGTAAACTTGCCACCTATGGTGGGAAGATCCACCAACTCCATTTCCTCTATGAATTCATTGAAAGATCTTGAATCCCTACTATAATCACTAATAGTAACACCAATTCTTTCATCAATAGTAGATATAGAGTTGAAGTCACCCCCAATGCACCAAGATCCAACGGTGTTATTAAGCTTGAACTCACAAAGGTTTTTCCAAGTTTTTCTCCTAACTACTTTGTCACATGAAGCATAAACATTGACATAATAAATAAGTTTTCCATCTTTCTCTACACAAAGACCAAGAAAGCCTTCTCCCCTAAAGCTATAAATGAGAGAAAAGAATTCTTTCTTCCACATAGTTAGTATTCCACCGGAGGCTCCGATAGCATCTGAGTAAGACCATTCAACATCCACACCTCCCCACAACTCTCTAACCACATCCACACCTATTCCACTAAGTTTTGTTTCTTGAATGAAGCATAAATCAACATCTCCCTTTTGAATTAGGAATCCGACTCTCTTACGCTTAGCCCGATTCCCGCCACCACGGATATTGTACGAAAGAATAATCATGGGTGCACACCATTTTGGGTCCCCTTTTCTACATGCACACCTTTATGATCCCTTAACTCCATTTCCTTCAAGCTTTTGATCGGATCAAAATTGTTTGATATATTGATGATTCCTAATTTAGACATGGAGTTCCATAGGCCCTCTGAAGCATTGTTGCTCGCACTGTTATTCCCTCTTCTATTGCAGTTTCTAATATCAGTGCTTGTGATGGACTCACAAGATAAAGGAACACCGTAAGAAAGGAAATTATTTTTTTTCGGTTTGATGAGATGGAGCTCTGATTCCTGTTGAATTGTCTTCCTTTGTTGAACCCCGCCCTGGATTGGATCAGTAAAATCAAGAACTTTCTCCCTTAAGTCCAGCACCTCCCTTATTTTTTTTCTAGAGTGTTTCGAATTCTTCACAATTTGACATTGATCATCAAAGCTCAAAATTTTGGATTTTCTACTACTGAGTCCTTTCATCTTCCTAATTAAATTCGCACTCTTCAATGGAAAAGAGAGACGTTTTTTGTTAGAATTAGTAGATATTTCAATAGAAGACACATGAGTGCTTTTTGTGTGCGTAGGTGAGACCTTTTCCGCCTTAGAATAACTGAAAAGGGGAACCTGATTGGGCCCACTTTTATCCACGTCAGAATTAACATTACATTCAAAAGGATGGGGTTTGACCGTTTCAATTGAAGAAACTCTTTCCAAGTGGCCCCCACTCGTTGCCCCAACGTTCACCAATTCTTTAATTAAATTATCACCATTTAAATCATTTACTATTAATCCTGCCGGGCCCACTTGAGAAATCCCTATATTTCTCTTTCTCCTCAAAAGCGTGAAAGTAGTAGCCGCTACCTCTGTATCCTTGCTGCAAGAATTCAAAGAAATAGGGTCTGAAGAAGTCTTCCCTAAAAGAGGATTAAGATTGTCTGCTACATGTTCAGAACCATTAAAGGTTGTACAAAAAAACCCCTCTTTTCTTGATCTATCACCTTCACCTTTCTGTGTTTCTGTGTATCTGTCACCGTCAAATTCATTAGTTTGTCTCGTTTCCCGATGCGATGTACTGAATCTTGTTTCTCTCTCAGCTTCGTCGGCAGTGGATCGAGGTGGCCGGTCCTTGGTTGAGATCTGCGGTGAACCGTTGTGCGAACCAACAAACAACGACATATCATCCTTGGCCGAAGAATCTGGGGAAGAGATTGAAGAATCTTCATCCGAGTTCAAGCTGCCTCCTTGGGACGACGTTGCGTTCATCTCTTGGTAGAGAGTAACATCTTCAATGATCAGTAAGTTGAACCAGATTCCATCAATGCACGTTTTGACTCTATTTCTGATTAAATCCATTGAATCTGTGTAGATCATAATGTTAAGACTGCCCAATCTGTTAGGTTTGTTGTTGATGATTTCAGGATTAACAACTCTCCCAATATCAGTCAGGAGGAGATTGATGAAACTTTCGTTTCTGACAAAGCAAGGGATTCCGAAGATGGAGATCCACGCCACTCTCGCGCATTCCGCGTCGGATTTCTTCCAATTTCTGACTTCTTTGAACCACAGATTCCTCCACTCAGATTCTTCCTCTAGCAAGGTCTCCAAAACTCCATCGGTTTCTTCCTCCAAAAGACATAAGTTTGGGCCCAACGCCGTCGCAGTGATAGAGAAAAACCCCTCTTCAAGAAGGTTTTGTGCTACTCCAAAGGTAAGTCCTGGACTATGCACAACTCCTACTTTGGCCTAGCTAAACCTGTTAGATTCAACCTCAGAAGAGGAGTAGTAGAAAGTCTTACACGATTCTTTATTATCTGCAGGTTTCTTCAGTATGTTTCCTGTGATTGCCTCCGCATAGGATCGAGAAGGGCCGGAAGTTGTGGTGTTAAAGGACCTGTTCTCGTTAGGATGATCAAGTCTGCTACCTATGCCATTGCCAAGACTCTTTCTGTTGTTATTCCTTTGGAACAAAGGTTCTTCTTTCCTTTTGATCTTAGAAATGTTAGCTTTAAGTTTGACACCTTCTAACCAAATGTTATCCATTTTAGTCTCCAGATTTTTCTCATCCTCATCATTGATAAAGCGAACGAATCCAAAACGGTTGCCTCTCCAATCTCTCTTAGGAGGTATAACAATCTCCTCCATCATCCCTATTTCCTTGAACTCCATGAACATATCCATGGCTTTCCACTTATCTCCAAAATCTGTGATAAAAATTGTTGTGGACAGTTTCCTCTTCACACCATGTTCCTTTTTGAGAATGTCCCATTTTGAACTACCTCCAAACCTCCTGTTGTTCCTCTCCTTCACTTGAATCCACCCTTCCTCCATGTTTGCTCGGTTTGAAATGAAAATCCAGAAAACCCACAAAGATAAATCTAGATAAGGGGTTAGTTATGCAAAGGGGAAGGTGTTAGGACCTCTCACATTTGTGGTACTCCATAAAAACCTTTTGAAAATTTGTGATTTTAAAGTTGAAGCAGTTTGTTTCCAAAAGAATGAAGAGAAAAGAAAATTTTTGTCAGTTTTTACTGTGCTCGGCAAGATGTAACACCCTAATTTCTCCGACGTTTATTAATATAAAATCACAGTAATTTGTTCAAATAATAAACATGGAATTAGGATATCACACTTCTTAAAACATATTATACTTGCTCAATTATTCAAATAGATACATAACACATTATGCAGATGAACCAAAACAAAACTTCAAAATTGTCAACTTCTCATTTTATTTCGCAACGAAAAAGATTCACATAATGCTATCAAAATAATCAGCATCCAACATAAACAACATTTATTCAAATAATAAAGAATTCATAAGACTCCAAACAGTAATCAAAGACAACAAGAGTAACTAATTGTTCATCCCCGAATGTTACGTATCAGAGCACGAACCGACTCGACATAAGCAACAGGAAGATCAACATCTTTCAAGCTACTCCAAAAGCGCACTAATCCTCTTTAACTGCACGTTACCCACGTGGTGGTAACATTCAAACAGAAGGAGTGAGATATCATAACAACATAAAAAAACGTATGATAACAAGTATATGAGAATAAGGTTATACACAATTCACCACTTCACAACACATCAATATCGTTCATAAACAATTAGTATACGAGTATTTAACAACAAGCAGCTCATTATCACATCATTAGTTATACAAAGATTCATCACCAAACAGCTCATCATCATTCATCATCATGCAAAATGCCATGAGACTAACAACTATGCAAATGCATGTGGTACAAATATGGCATACACCCTCATCACAAAATTTCCAATAAATAGAGGCATCAACAAGGAATACACCTTCATCACAATTTGTACTCAATCCACATAATGGGATTGTGGCCATCTTAGTTTGCCCGTGCAGGCCATCGTAATTTGCCAAGCCACGCCATCGTAGTTTGCCGATTGAGGCCATCGCTAATGCAATGTATGCGACTCAACAAATGCGATATCATAAAATGCAACACAACGACAACAATTATGTAACCACAAGGCATAAGCCTTCATCAAACACCAATATAGGCCATCACTTCATCGTCATAACAACATCAATTCATCGGGTTATTCATACTTCATAATTGGCTTCGTATTACACACATCATCATAACAACATCAATTCATCATATTAATCATACTTCATCACATGCTTCATAATACACAAATGTATCATCATAATAACATCAAACATCATAGTACACCAATCAAGTAATGACATGACACACTTAATTCAATCTTATAATAATAGCATACTTAGTGTTAATTCATCGCAAGGCATCATTATCTCCTCATAAGGAAGATACACATCATCTCAATAACATCATATCGTCATAAGGAAACCATCGGAAATTACATTTTTTTAAACTGTAAATCACATTTAAGAACAGTTTTAATAGTAGTAAATCAACTAATGACTGTTAGCATGTTTTTTTTTAAACAGTCCCAAACAATGAACGTTGACAACCTATCACATGTCAATTATTAGGCTCTTCTAACCGCCGAAACTTGCTCTCAAAACTATTACAAAACGGTTTTTTACTTGTAATGAATTAAAATCAACCATTGTTGTGATTGAGTTTGTATACAATATAATGAAGATATAAAAGAAGTTTCATAATGAAGAATTTAAGTGCATGATAACTTCTATGCATGCTAACTACACTATTGAGAAAGATGAAAAAATTTCAAAATGTTTTCAAAAGGTCACTACAAGAAAATATCAAATTAACTACGATATATTGGCTACAAGATTGTTTTAGAGGTTAATCTAAAGTTATAAAAGTGAGTGTTGTGAAAGGGATGCCTTGATGAACAAAGTATAAAATGTTTTTTTGGGATCAAGAAACACATAAGGGTAGAAAAGATGATAAACAAGAAGAACAACAAGAATTGGTTATAACTGCTATTCTTTCCTTACTCTTTAATCAAGATTACATGTTTACAAGAATAACAAATAATCCGCTCACCCTAAATTAGGAGTTGCAGTATGCAATGATGAGAGACTAGTATGCTATTTATAATAAAATCTAACATACTAAACTAATGAGATTTTTCACAAATACTCATTACAAGCCAACTTAAGGTACAAGCTAACTAAAACAATTGGACACAATACCCAGGCTTAATTCGAAATACTAACAGCCCAGTATTTCGACCAATGCATGTTTGAACACCGTCGACTATAACACTCATTTCTCCGATAGCAGCAGCATGCGAACAAGCTTCGACTTCATGCATAAACTCTGTCAAACCAAAAGCTACTCTTCGACACACTAGAGTTCGATCCAATTCTCACAAATCTTCACCTTGGAACAAACTCTATCATATCAAAGAACAAACTAGCTTTCTTCATGCAGCTTTATCAACTGCATGCAGTGGAAAAACTTGCAACTCGACAATGTCTTAGTGATCATATCAGCAACATTGTGATATGTCGAAACCTTCAGCAGCTGGGCTTCTCCACACTCGATTACCCCTCTAACAAAATGCAACCTCACATCAATGTGCTTAGTTCTTTCATGATATGTTGAGTTCTTCGACAGGTGTATTGCACTTTGACTATCACATTTAACACTGATACCTCGACCTTGAAGTTTCAGCTCCTTCGCAAAACCTTCTAGCCACAATGCTTCTTTCACAGCGTCAGTTAGGGAAATATACTCCGCCTCAGTGGTTGATAAAGAAATAATCTTCTGAAGTGCTTCTTTCCAAGTGATTGTTGTGCCAAAGATAGTGAAAACATATCCAGAAATAGATTTTATGGAATCCATACAACCTGTATAATCAAAGTCGACATATTATTCGATCACTGCTTTACTATCTTCACCTAGGATTCTCCATGTACCTGATTACAAGACTTACTGTATATGATATGCCGGGTCCAGTACAAACCATAACATACATCAAGGAACCAACTATATTAGCATATGAGATGTTATTCATATAGGCTCTTTCGACATAAGTACTAGGACACTGATTAATACTCAGCTTGAATTAAGGGTTTGTTGAAGCCACAATAGGCTTTGAATTTGACATACCAAACTTTTCGAGAATCTTTCGTAGGTATGCCTCTTGAGATAAGCATAATTTCGACTGTTTTCTATCTCTTTGAATGTCAATCCCAAGAATCTTAAAAGTAACTCCCAGATCCTTCATATCGAACTCCTTATTGAGTTCAGCCTTCACCCTCATTACATCTTCGACATTTTTGCTTTCTATGAGAATATCATCCACATAAAGCAACAAAATAACAAATGAATTACCAGGTCGAAATCGAAAGTAAACACAGTGGTCAAACTGACTTCTATCGAAACTAATGCGTGCAATGAACTTGTTGAATCTCTTATTCCACTATCGAGGAGATTATTTCATTCCATATAAATATCTATTTAGCTTGCACACATAATCTTCCTTCCCCTGTTTGACATACCCTTCAGGTTGCCTCATCAGGATCGTTTCATCTAGATCACCATACAAGATCGAACTGTACCACCATGGCAAGTAACATTTGAATGGACCTATGCTTCACAACAGGAGAAAACACATCAATAAAGTCGACACCTTATATCTGAGTGAACCCCCTTGCGACCAACCTTGCCTTGTATCTTTTCTCAACGCCACTCCTATGATTCCTTCCTTAACTTTGAAAATCCATTTACAACTGACTAACCTTGCCCTAGTAGGTTTCTTGATCAGTTCCCAAGTGTGATTATCATGAAGAGATTTCATCTCATCATTCATGGCCTTCATCCATTCAGTCTTATTTTGACTCCTCGTAACTTCCTTATAGTCTCTAGGTTCTTCGTCTAGAAAATCACTTGCAGAGATTAAGACATAACTATAAGATATGCATACCCAAGTCTCTGAGGTGGCTTGATGATTCTTCTTGACCTATCTCTTGAAATAGATAATCATCGACAGTTTCCTCAACTTCCACAACATCTTATGCTTCTTCTTCGACTTCATCTGGGATATGCAATTCAGCATCACCATGCACCACCTCAATAGGAATCACTACATTTTTCATCTCTTCATCTGATATTCCACACTTCGATCAACATCATCAGTTTTCTTAAAATCCATTTCAGCTTCATTGAAAACTACATCTCGACTGGTGATACTCCTTCTGTGACCTGACTCTAGGCATCATAGCCTATAAGCTTTGACTCCTTCAGGATATCCCATGAATATGCATTTCAGAGCTCTAGGTTCGACCTTGTCTTACCTAATATGAGCATAGGCTATGCAGCCAAATACTCTAAGTCTGTCGAGATCTGGTGGATCTCTCGACCAAACTTCTTAAGGTGTCTTCATATCTAACGTTGTCGAAGGACATCTGTTTATCAGATATGTTGCTGTCGAAACAGCCTCAGCTCAAAACACCTTCTTTAACCTAGCACTAGTCAACATGCATCTAACTCTCTCCAAAATAGTTCGATTAAACCTTTCATCCAAACCATTTTGTTGTGGAGTTCCTGCTGTAGTTCGATGCCTTGCAATACCAGAGGCAGCACAAAAACTGTCGAACGTCTCATTGCAAAATTCAAGGCCATTGTCGTTTCTCAACCTCTTGACCTTTCTGCCAGTCTGATTTTAGATCTAAGTCTTCCAACTTTTGAAATTCTCAAAAGTTTCATCCTTAGTCTTCTGGATGAATATCCATAATTTTCTGGAATAATCATCTACTATGGATAGGAAATACCTCGCTCCAGAATGTGATGGACACCTTGTAGGCCCCTAAAGATCAACATGGATATAATCAAGGGATCCATGTGTTCTTTGTTTTCCTTTGTTGAACTTCACTCTGCAAGATTTTCCAAGTACACAGGGTTCACAAAACTTCAGCTTTTCGACTTTATCTCCACCAAGCAGATTTTGTTTCCCTAATTCGACCAGACCTCTTTCATTGAGATGGCCCAATCTCATGTGCCAAATTTTTGTCTTTGACAAAGGTTTCATGGATGCAACATTTGTCGAACCACTTACAACTTCATCCTCGAGGGTATACAAGCCTTGTTTCTTCACGCCTCTCAAGACTTCCTTCGATCACTTCATGACTCTTAGGATATTTTTCTCTCCTTGGAAAACATATCCTTTCTTGTCAAATTCACTAAGAGAAAGAAAATTTCTCTTCAAATCAAGAACATACCTGACTTCAGTCAACAACCTTATTGACTCGTCATGGAGCTTGATTCTCATATATCTAATACTTGTAATCTTGCAAGCTTTGTTGTTTTCTAGTAATACAGACCCACCATCTTGATCACATAATTCCTCGAACAAGTCTTTGTTTGGAGTCATGTGCCAAGTGCAATCTGAATCCATAATCCACTCCTTAATAGAGTCACCGCTCGAAACCACAAGAACATCATATGATTTGAAATCATCTTGAACAATGGCTGCATTGCCATTATCCTTACCTCCATAATCTTTCAGGCGTTCAGGGCACACCTTTCTTGTGTGACCCTCCTTCTTACAATGATAACATCGAATACCAAATGCATCACCACTGTAAGACTTCTGCTGACTTTTACCTTTCTTCTTGTCGAACTTAGCATCCTTTCGCAAGAATTTTCCCTTAACACTCAAACCTTCACCAACCCTCGAAGGTTTATGCTCCTTTCGTTCATTCAAGTCCTTCGAATATAAGGCTGATTGAACTTCTTCAAAGGTCAGGGACTCCCTTCCATACAAGAGAGTTTATTTGAAGTGAGCATGTGTTCGAGGCAAAGCGCACAATAGTAACAATGCTTGATCTTCATCATCGATCTTCACATCAATATTTTCAAGATTAAGAATCAGCTTGTTGAACATTTCCAATTGCTCAACCAACACTTTATCTTCAATCATCTTGAATGAATACAAAGCTTGCTTTTGGGAAAGTCGATTTACCAACGATTTGGGCATGTATAAACTTTCAAGTTTCATCCATAACCTTGATATCGCCGTCTCCTTTGATACTAGTCGAAGAACCTTATCACCAAGGCTCAACAAAATTGTGCTGTGTGCTTTCTTGATCATGGCCATCATCTCTCTTTTTGTTAACGCAACATCCATAGCCGTCGCTCCCTTCAACGCTTCCAAACAACCCTGCTGAACAAGTAGGACTTTCATCTTCAAGCGCCACAGATCGAAATCGTTCACTCCGGTGAACTTTTCATTCTCATAATTTGTTGAAGGCATCTTCTCCAAGCTCAACGCACCAATTTGTTGTGAAAGGGATGCCTTGATGAACAAAGTATAAACTGTTTCTTTGTGATCAAGAAACACACAAGGGTAGAAAAGATAATAAACAAGAAGAACAACAAGGATTGGTTATAGCTGTTATTCTTTCCTTACTCTTTAATCAATATTTCCTATTCAAAACCCCTAAAGAAATCCCCTCCAAAGTTGGTCTCCCCCTCACCTCCTCGGTAAACTTATTCGCAAAATGAGACAAGACTTCCTCTTTCACTTCCGCAACCGATTCAACAAAACCACTCTCCGTCAATAAAGGACCAATGTGGTTCCGACTTCTCCTTGCTTTCATAACCCTATGGAAGTATTTACTATTTGCATCACCATCATTCAACCACTTCAATCTCGATTTTTGAATTAGCATATTCTCTTTAATCTTCAAATTCATCCAAAAATCTTTAGATGCCCTCCTTCTCCAATCCACATCTAACAAAGAAACAGCTACATCCTCTTCATCCACCAATTCATCCCCTTCGTTCAAGATCCGAACACCTTCCTCTACCTCCAAATCAATCTTCCCAAAGACATTAATATTCCACCATCTCAACCTCTTTTTAAAAAGTCTTAATTTCTCCTATAAAACGAAATCGCCCCTCCCTTCCACCAATAACAACTTCCACTCCTTCTCCGCAAAAGGCAAGAACTCCTTGTTAGCAAACCACTTGTTGTTGAATTTAAAGGGCTTTGGTCCCCAATTTGAATTATCACAAACCAACCACACCGGGCAATGATCCGATATGTCACAATCCCCTACAAATTGGCCAATCACTCCCCATCTACTAACCATATTGTCCGCCTCCAAGAAACGATCAATTATACTACTAACTCTTCCGTCCCCACTAAACCAAGAATATTTCTTCCCTTTACAAGGAATATCAATCAAGTTGGAAAGTTCAATAAACTCCTCGAACTCCCTCCATTCACAACTAGAACGAACAACCGAGCAACCTTTTCTTTCTCTACAATTCTTGATAGAGTTAAAATCACCACCAATCACCCACTCACCATCGGTAAATCTATTCTTTAAAGAAATTAAATTCCCCCACATCAACCTCTTCTCCGCCAAAGTACTAGGCGAATAAACATTAGCTAAATAATACAACTCGTCCTTCCATACCGCCTTTACCCCTAGGAAACCCCTACCATGAAAACTGCATAGAACCCGGACAGAATTTGTGTTCCACAGAGATAGAATACCCCCCGAAGCTCCAATAGACGACAAATAAGAAAAATCAACACTACTGTTCCTCCAAAAACTACCAGCTAAATTCTCAGAAAGCGATTATAATTTCGTCTCTTGAATAAAAAAGAAGTCATCATTACCTTTGTTTATTATGTGGCTCACCCTACGCCACTTTGCGCTACCCCCTCCTCCCCTAATGTTGAGAGAGCCAATGATCATGGTACCACTGTACAGTTCTCCTTCCTCTTCTGCTTTCTGGCTTTGACACCACATTCCATTTCATCAATTCTGGCTGCGCACAAATGTATTGGAGATTTGATAATGCCATGGAGATAAATTCTAAATGTTTTTTTTTTGTATTTTTGTGATGATTCATTTTAAAACTAGGCTATATTCACTTGTAATTTTAAAATCCTTTTGGTTTCTTATACATATGGTGTATTTGGAGCTAAGATGAAGGTATAGGTTATATCATCAAGTTCCTGCTTTTATTATTTGAGAATAATAATTACTTCATGTGTTGACATGCTTCACACCTGAGCTCATCAGCAGATAAATTTGGTTAACGATGGACCGGTTACCATACAGCTTGATTCAGTCACCTAAGTGAGTAGATGATATTAATTTTGAATAAAAAGCATCTTTCTGTTATGAGAATATCATTGACAATTCAAATCATTCTGAAATACAATTGATGCAGCTGAATCTTGATTGGAGGTTGATCTGACTTGATGAGCATGAATTTGAATTTTGACCATTTTGTCAACAACACCAAATGTAAGACATTATTTTTAGTGTATTCTACTTGAAGCTTTTTCTTACTAGTGTAGTATACTTATCATTTCATAAGCTCAGAGAATGATTATGTTTGTCTTTTTTCCGTCTGGGTCTGGAAGCTTGGAACAATGTCAGTCCATATAATTTGGATGCCTTGGGAGAACCGAAGAAAAGGGTGCCTTTATAATTATTTAAATATCATTCTTTATAATTGATTCAAGCTTAATCCCACTAATAATTGACTCTGTTTCGATTTCGTCTCTTTGTTTTTGCTCGATATGGTACCGTTGATATTGTAATACTCTCCTTGTCATTCTCATATAAATCTCTTTATTATTGCATTCATTGAGTTATTTTGATATGTTGCCTAATTAAGGAGGTATTGAATAAATATCTTTTCATATAAATAGCTTTATTGAGTTTTATACAAGCTATTTCGATAGTCAAAGATTGAATTTAGTAAAATTATTTTCATATAAGCTATAAGTTGTTTTCCTAAGCTATTGTTGAGAGCTTAATGATATAAGGTGAATACATATTATGATCATTTAAAAAAATATTTTTGTAAGCCCTATTAAATGCTTATACTAGTTGATAGGCCTAAATTAGTTGTTGTCACTACTAAAAATATGACATTTGGTTACAAGATTTTACATCAGGTATAAAGATAACTGATGTGAAAAATATTTGTCAAAGGATTTTACATCAGGTTTTATAACAATTTGATGTGAAAAAAATTGATTTAGTGATTTTACATCAGACATTTAATTTCACTGATGGGAAAAATAACACGGTGGAAAAATTAGCTGTGGCGATTTCTGGGGAGATTTCTGATACGATTTCCGGTTGACGGTACGGTGTGGTGCCTTCTACTACCCTGTAGCTTTGACTACTAAAGAGATTTAAACTCCTAGTCTTAGGACTAGGGATCGATTTGGTACAAGAAGTTTTAGGGCTAGAGGAAGCTTAGGGTTTGTAATGCGTCGAGGCCGGGCAAAGAAAAAGGCGGCGCAGACCCCACCTGCGAGGGTAAGCACTCTTTCGCCAACAACAAATTCTAGCGAGGGGAAGGGTAAGTCCATTGATACGGAGATGCCTACGCTTGAATCAATTGAAGAGAAGAATAACACAGAGAAAACACAGGGTGAGCAAAAGAAATCAGAAGCACAACCACAGCTGTGGGTTGGTGTTATCAAAGGGAATCGCCTTCCTTCCCATGGAATAGGATTGGAGTATACTCCTCCAGATCTGGTTGATGGGGAAGTGGAAGTGGTTATTGAACCTCAAGATATTCATTCTGAAATACAATTCTAGGAAAACGCTTTGATCTTGTACGCTATTAAGGATGATTTGTCTATGAACGCGGTGAAAAAATTCATTATGAATGTATGGAACTTTGTTGTCTTGCCGGACTTATACTATAACAAGGAGGGATATTTCCTGGTTCGTTTCACATCGAAGGAAGACAAAGATGCTGTCCTGATGAGGGGACCATACACGATATTCAAGAAGCCAATCCTACTCCATGAATGGACCCCCGATTTCACTCTACAAGATGATGTCCTGAGAGTACTTCCCATCTGGGTGACTTTCCCTCAACTACCTCTGAAATTTTGGGGGGATAAGAGTATAGGGAAAATTGCTAGCGCAGTAGGTAAACCACTCATGACTGATGAATGTACTGCAAGAAAATTAAGAGTGTCCTATGCCAAGGTATTGATTGAAGTAGATGTAACAGTTGAGCTGAAGGAAGAAATAATGATCAGGGATGGCAATTCAGGAAAAATCTCTCAGCGAGTTGAATATGAATGGAGGCCTCCATTCTGTGCTAAATGCAATAAGGTTGGGCATACTTGCAAGAATAAGGTTGAGATCCCAATGAAGCCGATATGGAAACCTAAAAAGAATGAAGTAATTCAGGAGTCAGAGAAACCTAAGGAGACGATTACCCAAGAGGACACACAAGAGAAATGGAATACAGTGAGCAAGGCAAGTCAGGGTAAAGGAAAGAAACCTATTCAAGCTCCTCCAGAGGTGGTGGTCAGTTGCACAAATGGTTTTGATGCTCTCAAAGTTGGAGACTGCTTTGAGAGTGGAGGACCAAGTTATATATGATCCTTAGCTGGAATGTTAGAGGGCTCAATAAAAATTCCAGAAGCATTGAGATTGGAGCCCATCTCAAACAACTTCAGGTTAGTTGTATTGCTTTATTAGAGACAAGGGTTAAGACTAATAAGAGTGACCTGGTGCGTAATAAGTTGGGTAGGCAGTGGAAATTCTTAGATAACTACAAAGATCATGACAATGGGCGTATATGGGTCATGTGGAACAATGTTTGGTGGGATTTGAAGCTAATTTACTCCACTGAACAAGTTATACATTGTGAGGTCTATAATAAAAAAGGTGCTCTTGCTTTCTATTTGTCTGCTATATATGCTCAAAATCAGTTGGCTAAGAGGAGAATTCTCTGGGATGATATTGAGGAGCATAGTAAGAATGTCAGGGGCCCTTGGTTGCTTATTGGGGACTATAATAATATTCTAAAGGTCACTGATAGAATAGGAGGAAAAGATATTCAACATTCGGAATATATGGACCTAGATAATATGATGCAGCAGGTTGGTTTATTTGAACATGCTACCAGAGGAAACACATATACCTGGTCAAATAAACAAACACTCAACTGGAATGATATACTCTAGGATTGATAGAGGCCTTTACAACATTAAGTGGTTCCTTACTTATTCTGGGAGTGATATGGAAATCCTGAGTTTCTGGTGAGTGTTAGAAATAGTTGGAACATTCAGATTCAGGGCAGCCCTATGTATGCTTTATGGCAAAAACTTATTAGACTGCAGCAACCTATGAGAAGACTTAATAAGAAGATGTATCAAAGAAGCCAGAATATCCAAGAGAGTAGAACTAGTCTTCAAGATGTCCAAGAGCAGTTGAGGAGGGATCCATTTAACAATGATCTCATCAAAAGGGTGAAGGATGAGACTGATGATTTGTTACTCAAGACTGAAATTGAAGAGAGAATCTTGATGCAGAAGGCAAAAATAGATTGGATTCAGTTAGGTGATGGTAACAATAAGTACTTCTATGCCAATCTCAAAGAAGAAAATAGACAAACCACCCTGGATAACTTGGAAGACAGCAATGGTAATAAATTCACTGAGTTTGAAGATATTGAAAGGGAAGTGATTAAGTTCTACACAAACCTGGTAGGTACTAATACTGCCCATATGACACATGTAGATATTGATGCTATTAGAAGGGGCCCTCTATTGAAAACCTGTTACAGATTCTGAAATTTGGCAAGCTTTGAAGACTATAGGGGATCATAAGGCTCCAGGGTGTGATGGCTTCAATGCTAGCTTCTTTAAACAGAGTTGGAAGATTATTAAAGATGATGTACATAAAGCTGTTCAGGATTTCTTTTGCAACAAGAAAATGTATTATGAAGCTAACTGCTCTTTGGTTACTCTAATCCCTAAAACCAAAGATGTCAAGATGATTAAAGATTTAAGACCAATAGCCTGCTGCTCCACATTATACAAAATCATATCCAAAATCCTGACTAGCAGACTCAGTAAGGTGATTAGAGACATTGTTCATGAAAGCCAATCTGCCTTTGTCCATGGCAGAAATATTCAAGACAATATCCTTATTGCTCATGAACTAGTTAGAGGTTATACCAGGAAACACATATCACCAAGATGCACTATCCAGATGGATGTTCAGAAAGCTTATGACACTGTTGAGTGGATAACACTGAAGAACATTATGCAAGAGATGAAAATCCCTGGGCTTTTGTTGTCTGGATTATGATATGCCTTACTTCTGTCAGTTATAGATACATGATCAATGGACAGTGTAGCAAGAAAAATAACACGGTGGCAGTTTCGTAAATAAGATGAAATTGTGTTATAAGGGATTTTACATCAGTCCATTAAGCAACCGATGAGAAATGTTTTGCATAATGGGCCTTTATATCGGTCCTTTAAGAAACCGATAGGAAATGTCTCACAGCATGGGCCTTTACATCGGTCCATTTAAAGACCGATGGGAAATGTCTCCCATAATTTTTCACTAAAACCCTAGCCTCCTTTCCAACACAAACAGTATTTTGTTGTTTTTTCTTTCCAAGATACAGTCGTTGCCGAAACTTCCTCCTACGAAGCAACCTCCTCTGAGACCCTACCTCCTCCGAAGAAGCGACCTCTTCCGAGGACCCTACCACCGACGACGACCACCATCTTGCCGTCATGACCCTACCTCTGACGATGACCACCATCCTGCCGTCACGACCATACCTCCAACAACGACCACCCTTCTGCCGTCACCACCCTTCGACCTTCGACCTTCTCAGGTACAATTTCAATGTTTTTGCTTCCTGTGCTGTTTTCACAAGAAAAAAATAGAACAAGGGTTTTTGATTTTAATGGATTAACATTACTGGGTTTGTTTTGATTTTCTGTATTGCTCAACATTTTGGATAAAGTTTCAATTTTTACTTTGTATGAAAATAATGTGGGGTAGGTGGCGGTGTTCCAGTGGGGGTGTTAGATCACTGAGCAAAAGAGTATCTTCTATTGTGAATTTAAGTCATAGCAGTAAGGAAAAGGTTCATCCTTTTGGTCCTTATTTGTTAGGTTTAAGGGTTGTTACAGTGACATGTGGAAGGGGAAAAGGGGTTGAATATTTGTCAGTTATGATGAACCAGATGAAGAGGGGTTTTTCATCATCTTCCTGTGTCGTTTTCACGACTTGCTCTGCCATTAGAATCTGTATCATAATATTATAAAATAAAATAAATCAAACATAAATTAGAGAAGAGGGGTGCAAGTTAGAAAGATGGAGAAGAATTACATCTAATAATGTGAAATCATAGATTTTCTTCTATTGAAATCATAGATTTTCTTTCTGTGCCGTTTCCACCATCTTGCTCTGCCATTATTGAAATAGATGTAATTCTTTGTCCTTTCCGCCAGTTGTGACTCGATTGATCTATATAATATAATAGTATCTAAAAAGCTACATTAAACATTTAGCTAGAAACATCAAACATGTATGAGATTAAAAAGTAGAAAACCAATATATAATTGTTTTACTTAAAATAATTCCATGGTAAGAAGTTGAATGTGATTTGTGTATACCGTAACATGCTTATTACCATTCCATGATAAATTCATTTCAATAAATATGTATTGACAACACACACATCCTGTTATTCTCCTATTCGGTTTGATTGTATTCAGCAGCAAGTAATAATTGTTCACATAATCAACTTTTATCACATAATCAAATAATATATATGAATGAATATATATGAATGAATATTAAAATAGCATTGGAAAAGAAGAATAAGATGAATAAGGTGTATTCTATCAATTATTGATTTGTTATTTTGATTTTTGTTGCAAGCAACTTTTCTCTTCGCGTTTGTGAATCTCAAGTCAGGATTATCTACAAATGCTCGCGTGTCTTTGAGGTATGATTTCATCCTTAATTTTGAATGTGTCTTTACTATATCATTGTTTAATAGCATTAGACTAAAGAAATTTATCTTGAAAATAGTTTTGCGAGTGAATAGGATTTTAAGTCTAACTCATACATTTATCTATGTAGACGTGAAGTATTTAACCATATATGATAAAAAATATGTGATGAAAAATATATTGGATATTATCTCTGCCAATATAACCGAATCTTGGATGAAGGTAATAAAAAACTTTACTTTGTTATTTACTTTGCGTTTTGCATCGGAAAAAGTGTTTCTTTGAGTTATATAAAGATTAAGATTTATCTAATGAAATATATGTTGGATATTGTGTCTGCCAATATAACTGAATCTTGGATGCAGGTAATAAAATAATTTTAATTTGTTATTTTCAAAGAATCTTGCGTTTCTTGCGTTTTAATTTGTTATTTTCAAATTATATAACCGAATCTTGCGTTTTACAACTTAATGTGAATTTTCAAAGAAAAACTCTATATTGTTATTTACGTATTGTAGGTATTTGATGATCCTACAGAATTAACACAAGATGATTTGTATGATTTGTGATTCCGTTGGGAAAAATGTTTCTTTGAGTTGTATTAGATGCAGATTTTAAGCCGCATTTCTACTTATTGTAAAGATATTATAAGTTTACTAATAATAATTACTCATATTTGATCTATGAATATGTATGAATGAAGTTTAAGAGAGTTGTAGACTAATTTTGGAGAGTTGCATATCTATTGTTAGGTTAATATCACTTTTCACCCCTGTAATATAGACGAAATTTGATTTACTCCCTCGAAATATTTTTTTTTACTTTCTCCCCTGTAATATATATATATATATATATATATATATATATATATATATATATATATATATATATATATATATATATATTAGATTACCCCCATAAGCGTGCAAATTAAACACCAAATATGAGGGGAGAAATCAAACAAAAAAAATATTATAGGGGGGAAACTTTACACTTAGGGGGCAAAAGACATAGTGTTTTTATATTTCAAGGGGGTGTTTGAAAAAAAATTATTTACAGCGGAAAAACGAATTTCGCCTATATTATAGGGGGTTTTGTATATTTAACCCTTTATTGTCTGGGTAGTTCATAATGAATATTTTAACTAGCCTAATTAATTTTGTGAGAAATAGTAATCTAGTCTGATTAGTTTAAATTAGAAATAATTATAAATATATTTAAAAATAGCTTAAGATTTGCTATGATATTCTTGCAATGATATTGTAGCTGTTTAGTTTGGAAATATAAGGAAATTTTAGTTGGAATTTAGCTAGGAAATTTTGGCCTAGATAATTAGCCACTCAATCCATGCTATGGCTTATATCGTAATTAATTCATAACTAATCTCCAACTAATTTTGTTTGATAGGGATTAGCTACATATTGACTTCTATTTTTGCCGTATCTAAATATAGATTTTCTTGTAGTGGGTATACTTTTTATCACAATACTTCAGAGCTAATTATATTATTAAGTGTTTGCTTATGAGCTCATTTTCAATATCACTCTAGAGAGTTTGTCTTAACAATTGTTAAGAAAATCTTTAAGTATTTAAAAGGAACTTTTAATCTTGGTTTGTTTTGTAAGAAATAAAGTGATTATAAGTTATAGGTTATTGTGACATTTCATTATGCATGAGATAGAATTGAAAAAAAAAGAACAAATGAAACTCGTCATCTCATGGTCAAATAAGAGACAAACAACAATTGCATTATTAATATTTGAAGCACACCCGACAAATCGAAACAGTCCACTCTTATGTATGAAATATAAAGCGGAAAACATACTCATTCGAGGGGTACGAACGAAAGGCCTTTTATCACGAGTAGACCGTCTCAACTCATTAGAAGAAATCGGCTGCTCAATGATAAGTGCCAATTTATAGTGCTTTTGTATATATAGTTTTGTGGCACTTATAGTGTTTTTGTGTAAATTTTGTTGAATAATCCCCCGTTTTATGTGTAAATATGTTTAGTTTATTTATACTCGTGTTTTGATTCCTTTATGTACCATTTGATAGTTTTCTATTCATTTTGTAGGTATTGAGGCGTATTTGGAGCATGGGCAATAAAGTGTCGAAGACACGACTTCAAACGCGCGATTTTGAGCAACAGAATCAATTCATCAAAGAATAAGGCTTAAAATAAGGATGATAAAAATCATCAATTTGGTTGCCATTTTGTCATTTTTAGATAGAGTATTGAATAAAATTTTCAACTCTTCGAACCGGGCGCAATTCGGAGTTACGGTTCTCAAGTTATAGCAGTCATACCCCAATTTTTGACCTAAGATACCACCTCATATCATCTGCATATGCATCATTTGCATCTCTAACAAATTGCATAGTTTGTGTTTGCTACTTGTGACTCAGCAGGATTAAATAAAGAAATCACTCATCAGTACAAGTAACAATCAATTAGGGTTTTGTTCTCCCTTCATCTCAAAAGAATTATCTTCATAAACAATCGACATTTGGTCCTCAAAGATTCATTTCAACAAGCTCAGGGACTTTGAATCAACCGGATTATGGTTTTGACTGAAGACAGTATACTCCTGACCTTTGCTCAGGATTTGACCTAATGACTTGGGACGTGACCTCAAGACCCCAAGTACATCATTTTGACCTAATCCATTGGCTCAGGACATCTCCTACATAAGGATTGATCAACAGTGGAATTTCAAATCATTAGATTAGGGTTTTGAGCTATCAGGGACTAAAATCAGGGATCACATTTGGGAAACCCTAAAAATCCCCAGGAAGTCACTTAAAGGTTTCAATCATCTTCAAATAATCCTCATGGCAATATCCAATTGAAATTACATCTCAATTCAAGATCCACAGTCATCAATTTCATCAGGTTGACAATTAGGGTTTTTGACCCAATTCACCTGAACCATTGACTTTTTAATCAGAACATGGTGCCACAACTTAAACAATGGCTCAAGGTCCTCCAATAACTCAATACTATCCATTCATACCATTCATTTGGTAAGGATAGCCTGGTTCATTTGAAATCTCCAAAAACGCGATCCGTCTGAAAAAGTCAACTGTAAAAGATCACCTTGACTTTTTGGAATTTTGGTCAACCATGACTTTTGAAGTTTCAAATCATCAATATATGATATATGAAGTCATTTGATCAAGAAAAATCAAGAAAATCAATCAAGAATCAAAAAGTCAAAAGTTTGACTTTCCATACTTAGAAAAATTCTAAGTGTTTTTCAATGGTTTTTTCCAAACTTTGGAAGGGAATTTCTCAAAATTTCACATAAAAACTGAAAAAAACGTCCAACATGAAAGTTGTAGATTTTGATCCAATAAACAACTTTGTCACATATGATGATTTTCCAAAAGATCAACCATTTAAGAGATATGGAGCTTCAAAGTTGGTATCTTTTGAAAATTTCACTTAAAATCTCACTTTTCTCAAAGTTCATGGATCTTTTTCACCCATTTCCTTAAAGGTCTTGAAGAAACTTCCAACTAGGGTTTTGAAGTACATAACATGAGCTTTCCAAAATGTCCAAGAGCATGAAAATATATGGAGTGTAGCCATGGTTTTGAATTTTGTCATTAGAGGTCATTATGCATGAAATTTCAAGCCATTTTCACAAAGTTCTTACACTACATGACCTATAATCCAAGTAATGATGCATAGAAGCAATAATTGAAAGATATTTTCTGATTTGAAGATCAGAATGGAAGAGGATAAGAAGCTTGAGATTTAACCATGGTTTAGTCACTTTTAACCATTTGCATTTAATGTGAAAGATTCCATTTTATCTCTTAAGCCAAATCATCATTCTTGGATCAACTTGCAAAGGCTTTGAGTTCAGAATCCTTGGCCTATAAATAGAGGTTCAAATCACTTCCAAAATCACACCAAAACCTTACAATTATAGGTTTTCTCTCTTCTTTCTTGAATTGCAAGTTTCATAGTTTTCAAAGAGGTAGAAAACTCAACCTCCAAATCCTTGAAGTTATGGCCAAAGTGATGGTTCTAACAACTTCTAAACATCATATGTGATGTGTTTGACCCATCCACATACCCCAAAAACACCCAAAACTCAGAATCACTCTTCAACCTCTAAACTTGCACAAAGTAAGCCTTATCATGCTAATTTTAGTTCTAGCTCATTTCAGTCCAAGTTAATCATCCAAACACCATCCATGTACCATATATGAACTATCCCAATCATCATCCCTGACCTGTAACTCCAAAATCACCAAGTTTGATCCTCACTTGAGCCCTACTGCAGATCGTGTACCACAAACTGATCAAGAGGTTTTCAATCCACTCCAAGCGTCCAAACATGTTCCATAAGGTCCACTGAAGGTGTTCAGATCAAGAAACAACATCTGGAACCCCTCATTTGCAGAATTCGATTCTCAGTTGTGCCGTTTTTAAGGTAAGTGCTCATGAACTTCAAACTCTATCATACATGCATCATAAATGAAAAATTGAGTTACCATCTTGTTTCTGCACCATCACTGAATAATAACCCTCAATCAATTGCATCATATCATGATCATACACGATTTCACAATGATTTGTCATATTAGGGTTCTTCATGTTCATGCGAAAATTAACCATCTTAGAACAAAAATAAATGAAATTAAAGATCACCATCATGTTCCTTGTGAAAAATCGAGCAAGATAGGCTATTCACTTGATCCAAACAATTCAGTTTTCAGAATTTTCAAATTCAAGTTAGGGTTGTGTTCTTGGCGCCAGATTTTTGAAACTGAAATTAGAAATTGATTCAAAAATATAATTGATTCGTTGCAAATGTTAAACAAACCACGCGCGTGGTCCAGTTGGCAATGTTTTTGAATGGTAAACACAAGGACGTGGGTTCAAGCCCTTTGGAAGACAAAACCTAATTTTTTAACACTATTTTTCTTATTTTTCTTCACAACTTCATCAATTATTTTAACCTATCAAATTAACTCATTTTTTATTCAGTTTTTACACACTTCTTATTTTATATATGTATTTTATGAATATAAAAAAAAATCACAAAAAAATATTTATTTAATACATTTTTAATTAAGTTTAAAATGACATATTTTTAAGTGTTTTTAAATACTTTAAATATTGTTTTTCATTTGATTTTTCAAACTTAATCATTTGTAAATATTTTGTGATCAAACCCTAATCATTTAGGTGTTAATTAAGTATAATCTTTGTGTTTATCTTAATTAATTTGATTTCTTTCAAAATTTCAAACCGTTTCAAAACAAACGATCACAGTTTTTCAAAACGATAAACCTTTTCTTTTTTTTTTTTGGTTTTCTTTTCAAAAGAAACTATTGATTAAATCTTTTTGGATTGATCAATTGATTTTCAAACTTGGGCCTCTCGAATATTAGAGAGTATAAGTCCCTTTCCTTTTCTTTGTACAGTTTTTCTTTAAACAGAAAACTTCTTTCAAAACAAATCTTCAAACTGTTTTCAAAACGACAAACTTTGCAAATCAATTAACCATGTTTTATAAAATAAACAGGGGCCTCCACATAGGTATAAGTCCCATTCCTGTACATGAAATTAGGTATTTCATTGTACACATACCTTTTTGTATATATCTCGTTCAATTTGTTTTTTTTAACTTCGAACAACAAATCAAAAAATGAAGGTTTTCTTTAAATCTTCCCAAAAAAAATACCATGGGCCTCCATGTAGGTATAAGTCCCGAGCCCTTTTGTAAATACTTGTTTACATAGCTTTTGAATAAACTCAAGTGGGTCTCTCCCCGAGTATAAGTCCCGAGCCCCCGTGTTTACAAACGGATCATGCTTACAGGTATATTTCCTTCATAAACTCCATTGTATACACACACCTTGTCATATATATGTGCTTGTTCATACTTGTTCATATTTGTTCATGTACTTGTTCATATTTGTTCGTACTTGTTCATATTTGTGATTATGTTATATATATGCTTGTTCAACTTAGTACAACACTAGGTTCCCCATAGCCTCCTATTGGGCTTTGTGCAAAGAATCTCTCTAGTTTAGGTTAGGACATAGAGTATGGTTTCCCGGTGAAATCGCTCTAAGAGCTCAAACCAACTATACCACGCCTCCTCTTGGGCTTCGTACAAATGACTTGTCCCTCCCATAGCCTCCTCTTGGGATTACAATGCAAGGACCCTCGATAGTCCCTCCCATAGCCTCCTCTTGGGCTTACAATGCAAGGACCCTCGGATAGCCTCCTCTTGGGCTTCGTACAAGGACCCACGGGCTTCTTATAAGCATCCCCAATATCCAAATCAAATACCCTAGGAGATTAGACATTTATCATCTCTATGATAGGAGTATCTCATCTATATCATCACAAACAATCAATCAAACTTTTTTTTTTGCCACAAGGCTGGCTACTCAATCAAACCTTTTTGCCACCATACTGGCTGATTAATCAAAGTTTTTGTCACAAGGCTGACTTCGTTGAAACTTTTGCCACAAGGCTGGCTGATTTATCAAAACTTTTTGTCACAAGGCTGACTTCATTGAAAGTTTTTGCCACAAGGCTGGCTAAACAAAAAAACATCTTTATCATTCTAAGCGCCATAAGGGGCCCAGCCCAGGGCTTATAATGAAAAGATTTTCAAACAAAAACAAACAGATGTATGTGATGATATAGATTAGATACATCGAACATTGAGATGACATTTGTCTCTTATCCTTTGCTTCCACTAGCATAAGTGGGAGCAAAACTTCTCCCTCAAACCACTCAAACCTTAGCACCCGTAGACCCCGAGCTACAGATGCTCTGATTCCCTCTAGGGGATATGTATGCAGAGGATCGCGATGATCTTTGCGAGCATAATCAAACAAACACCCTAGGTCCCACCTATCTCACAAGAACCTCTCCATAACATAGAATGAAACAAACATAACAAAAAAGCCTATAGAGTACTATAGATACGTTGGGTGCTAATACCTTCCCTTCGTATAACCAACCCTCTTACCCAAGATCTCTCCCCCACTTTTTAGGTTATTGCAACTTTTTTCCTTTTCCTACTTTGGAAACAATAAAAAGTTTGGTCGAAACAAAAGAAAAATCATTTTTGAGCACTCGAGCCCAAAGAAGGCATCAGGTGTCTCATCCCGAAAAAAGATACGATTTTTCCCCGGCGACAGAAAAATGGCGACTTCATTGGGGACCATCTTTTTATTGTTTCCAAAGAAAGGGTTAATTTTAATTTTTGTGTTTGTTATTTCATTTTTGTTACATGTTTGGTTCTATGATTCTGCTACATCTGTGGTTCTGTTACAAGTGATACATTATGGACAAATCCTAACCCGGATTAAGAACACATAAGAATTAGGTGGAGGGTATAGTCATGTATGGCATACAAGGAGTTAGTCCTTAAAAAGTCAGCATGAGAATCCTTCCGCTCAGTGGAGGTTCCTTGTTTGTAGTATATGTTTAACAAGTTCGGTTGCGAAGACATTATTGCTTTCATTGAACTGTAGAAGATGAGTTGGCTGTAGAACCCATAACCCATCCTGGCCTTATTAGGTTGTGGCGCAGAAACTATTCAGGTGAAGACTTGGATTAGTTGTCATGCGGAGAGCCACACTCAGACGAGTTTTTCTTGAGAATATTGCTAGCTCACAAGTTCAGTTGTGCAAGCCGGTAATATCCGAAAGAAAAATGTAGACTCTGACGTATCAGTAGAACATGTTGTGCAGGTGATTAACCCCTAGTACTATCCCATGTTTGGTTCTATGACCTCATGCTCGTGACGCTGGACCTTTGAACCTATGTGTACTATGTTTTGAATTACCATGTTCGTAGTACCATGTTTGCGTTACCATGTTTGCATCACCGTGTTTGCCTTACCATGTTTGTATATGTGGCATTCATGCATCCATGCATTCATACATTCATAAAAATCCATCTTTTTCCAAAAAAAAAAAACATGATTTTTCCAAAAAAAATTTAGAGAATTTTCTTTGCAAACATTATAGGATTAAGTTATGGAGTGGGTAAAAAGGCATACCAAAAAGTACGATTTCAAAATGCCTAATGTGGAAAGACTGAAAGAGTTAGCATCTTCTGTACAAGATCCTTCTGATTTTAGGAAAAGCCATGGAAAGCTTTTGCCTATCTTGAACACTCATGTTGATGAAGGACTTCTCAAAACTCTGGTTCAGTTCTATGATCCCGTCTACCGGTGTTTCACCTTTCCAGACTATCAGTTGGTACCAACCTTGGAAGAATATGCCAATCTTTTGGGTATTCCTGTGTCTGACAAAATACCTTTCAATGGTTTGGAAGCCATTCCTAAGTCACCAGTCATTGCAGCAAGTATCCACTTGAAGAAATCTGAAGTAGAGAGTAATTGGACTACCAAAGGAAACCTTCCGGGTTTAACTTTGCAGTTTCTAATAAAGAAAGCCTTTGATTTCATCGAAACTGGTAGCATGATAGCTTTTGAAGCTGTACTAGCCTTGCTCATCTATGGGTTGGTTCTGTTTCCCAATGTCAACGACTTTGTTGATATCAACGCCATAAAGATCTTTCTGATTGGAAATCCTGTTCCGACTTTGCTTGGTGACACGTATTTCTCTATTCATCACAGGAATCGCCAAGAAGGTGGAATCATTATATGTTGTGCACCTCTTTTGTACAAATGGATTGTTTCACACTTACCTAAGTCTCCTATTTTCACGGAAAACCGAGAAGGTTTGCGTTGGCCTCGAAGACTTATGTCTCTTACTAATAATGATATTCATTGGTATACCTTGGCTCGCTGTGGTACAGAAACCATTGATAGTTGTGGAGAGTTCACCAACATACCTCTCATTGGCACACAAGGAGGAATTAACTACAATCCGGTCCTAGCCCGACGACAACCCGCGTATGCAAATTCAGCTAAACCCATTGGTCTCGCAGTGGAATGCTACTTTTACCGAGAAGGGGAGGATCCTCAAAGGTTGAAGACAAGAATGGTAAGAGCTTGGTACGACGTCCGAAGAAAAGAAAAAGGTGGGGAAAGAAACTGCATTGCTACAAACGCCTATACCTGTTGGGTGAAGAAAAGAGCAAGGGAGTTTCAAATGCCTTATGATTATGAAAAACCCATGTTCCCTGCGGTGTCTCAACTACCCAATTCCCATTGACACTACGGAATAATACCAAGAGATTTTAGCCAAGATGAGGTTAGAAAAAGACGCTTGGGAAGAAAAGTTTCGTAAGACTGATATGGAAAAAAGAAAGTTGAAGAAAAGAGTGAAAGATCACGAAGAAACTCTTTATTATCAAGATGTATGGCTCATGAGTAAAGATGAGAAGATCCGTCAGAAAGATGCTGCAATCAAGAGGTACATCAAAGAAAGCAAGAGAAATCTTGAAGGTTCAACAAGCAACGCTCCGATGCCTGACGACTGGAAGAATGTTGTTGACAAGCTGAGGACCGAAAAGGCTGAATTGAAAGCTCACTATGGGAAAGAAATCCTGAGGCTCAAGCTGCACAACGCATTTGGTTCTTCGTCTGATGAAGATGCTTTGGATTGTTTAGCTTTCTATTTATCATTTGCTTCTGTAAGGAGCTATGCTCCAATGTTGTAACATTTCCCATTATTTCAATAAAAGAATAGTTTGTGTTCAAATGTTTGCAAGAAAATAATCTTTAAAATAATTGGAAAAACCATAAATTTCTTTTTGCATACATCATTCTGCATATCGAGTCTGTTGTATAGAGTCTCATCTTTTAGATCTTTCTCCATTAGATCGTCAAGCTGTCGCGTCTCAAAGTTTCTCGACCGCGCTCGCAATCAGATCACAGATACAATACTCGTTCGAGCAGAAGAAGAGTAATGGAACCCTCTGAACAAGAGAATATTGAGCTCCGTGGTACGGTGACCACCCTTCAGGAAAAATTGGAAAGTCTCACTACTCTGGTTGACTCCCTAATGGCCGCACAAAATCAGCAGCCGCCACCCAATAGTCAAGCAACGGTAACATCTGAAGTCACTACTCCAGTTTCTATAGTTGCATTCAGCATTCCATCTTTCTCTATGCCAGAAGGTTGGGGCACGCCTTTCAGCTTTGGTGCAGGTTTCCGCCATAATTTCTCTGGGGTTCAAACAGCTACAACTGAAGCGCCTACTACGCAAGGTTCGGCGTTTATTCCACATTCAGGGGTAACTTTTTCCCAAATCACTATGGCACTCTCTCAACCCACTATGACAGTTCCGACCCCTACGGTTCACACTATTCCTTATGATGGCAATGAGATTTATCATGATCAAGGTGATAGCACAATTCAGCGTAATCTTGTGGAAGATCTCCAAGAACAGTTCAACAAGATTCAGCTGGAAGTCAAAGCTATTCGTGGCAAAGATTTGTTTGGAAAGAATGCCCAGGAGCTATGTTTAGTTCCCAGTGTACAAATACCAGCTAAATTCAAGGTCCCTGACTTTGAGAAGTACAAAGGTAGTTCTTGTCCACAAAGCCATCTTGTGATGTATGCTAGGAAGATGTCTACCTATGCAGATAATCATCAGTTGCTCATCCATTACTTTCAAGACAGTTTGACTGGTGCCGCACTGAAGTGGTACACAGGATTGGATAGGACTAACATTCGGACTTTCAACGACCTAGGTGAGGCCTTTGTCCGACAATACAAATACAACTCGGATATGGCTCCAGACAGAGATCAGCTCCGATCCATGGCTCAGAAAGATCATGAAGCTTTCAAAGAATATGCCCAACGATGGAGAGAAACTGCTGCTCAGATTAATCCACCGTTAAAAGAGAAAGAGATGACAAAGATCTTCTTGAATACTCTCAGTCTGTTTTATTATGAACGCATGATTGCTAGTGCTCCAAGTGATTTCACCGAAATGGTAAACATGGGGATGTGTCTAGAAGAAGGAGTCCGAACCGGATGTCTAACTAAAGAAGGTGGATCTTCAAGCGGAACCAAAAAGTTTGGAAGTGGTTTCCCAAAGAAGAAAGAACAAAGTGTTGACATGGTATCCCAAGGAAAGCCAAGAGGAAACGTCAATCGTCAACAACAGGTCGCTACTATCGCGCCAGCCGTTAATACAACACCGAATCCGGGATTTACTCCGCAGTTTCAACAACAACAGCCTCGACAACAGGCTCAACAGTTTAACAACAATCAGAATCGTGTGCAAAGAGCTCCACAGTTTGATCCGATTCCAATTACCTACACAGAGTTGTACCCTGCTTTGATTGAAAGAGGTCTTGTTCAAACTAAAGCACCACCACCAGTACCTGAGAAACTTCCATGGTGGTACAAAGCTGAGGTCTCATGCCCTTATCATCAAGGAGCACCTGGCCATGATCTCGAGCATTGCATAGCTTTGAAATATGAAGTTCAGAGGTTGGTCAGATCTAATCTTCTCTCTTTCAGAAATTTGAATCCTAATGTGCAAGCAAATCCGCTGCCCAATCATGGAGGGCATGTTGTAAACATGGTGTATGGATGTCCTGGTCCATATCGAGTCTATAATATCAATTTCTCAAGAGCAGATTTGGTACAAATGCACGCTACTCTCTGTCAAGGGCAAAATTTTCGCCAGCATCACTACGGTTCCTGTAACATATGTTGCATAGATCCTCACGGATGTTCGATTGTGAGAAGAGATCTTCAAGTCTTGCTAGATAATGGTACTATTCAAATCTACAGAAATAGGAATGAAGATGAAGTTAAGATGATAGGATGTTATCCGCATGAGGTTTAGTCTCAGATATCAACTCGGAAATGCCTAAAGTTAACGTCATGGTTCCTCATTTCAACATGCCCGAACGCATAGAAGTTACTTACAACAAGCCAAAGGTTCCTATTGCTCCTTTGATCATTTGTCTACCTGGACCTGTTCCTTATGAATCTGACAAGGCAGTTCCATACAACTACAATGCAACAATGATAAAGGATGGACAAGAAGTTCCTTTACCTACTCTTTCATCTGTCGTGAACATCGCTGATGTGAGTCGAGTAACAAGAAGTGGACGTGTGTATACTCCACTACCTTCAAAGCAGCCTGTTGCTCCTGCAACCGGGGAAAATCCTGTTGATACACCGGTGGGGAATCCTGTGGAAACTCCTATCAGTAATACAAACACTGATGTTGGCCAATCCAGTGGAACCAATGTCAATCCTGACTTTGATGAAATTTTGAAGCTTATAAAAAGAAGTGAATACAAGATTGTGGATCAGCTTATGCAGACTCCTTCAAAAATCTCAATACTTTCATTGCTTTTAAACTCTGAAGCACACAGGGAAGCCCTGGTGAGAGTCTTGGATCAAGCTTTTGTAGATCATGATGTGACTGTTGATCACTTTGATGGGATAATAGCTAACATAACAGCTTGCAACAATTTAAGCTTCTGTGATGAAGAACTCCCAAAGGAAGGTAGAAATCACAACCTTGCTCTACACATTTCTATGAATTGTCAGTCAGATTCTTTGTCTAATGTATTGGTAGACACCGGATCTTCCTTGAATGTGATGCCAAAGACGACTCTTGCTCGTTTATCTTACCAAGGAATGCCTATGAAGTTTAGTGGTATAGTAGTCAAAGCATTTGATGGATCGCGAAAATCAGTTATCAGCGAAGTCAACCTTCCCATAACAATTGGTCCACATACATTTCAAATCACCTTCCAGGTAATGGACATTCAAGCTGCTTATAGCTGTCTGTTAGGACGACCATGGATCCACGAAGCAGGGGCAGTGACTTCTACGCTCCATCAAAAGTTAAAATTTGTAACAAATGGAAAATTGGTAACAATAAGTGGGGAACAAGCCTTAATGGTGAGTCATTTATCCAATTTCTCTTTCATTGGTGCTGATGATGTGGAAGGAACTCAGTTCCAAGGTCTCTCTTTAGAAGACGAATCTTCCAAAAAGAAAGCATCGATCTCTTCTTACAAAGAGGCTGTAAAAGTAGTGAAAGATGGAACTACCACCGGCTGGGGGAAAGTTGTGATCCCGACCAAGAATGAAACTAGAGCAGGACTCGGATGTTCACCAACGTTCTCAAACTGCACCAAGAAGGATGAAACCCTTCGTCCGATCAAAGAAACGTTCCATAGTGGAGGGTTCCTTAACCCAATTCCTCAAGAGGTTAATGTCCTTATTGAAGAATGCACCGAAGAAGGTCTCTCCGATACTGAAGAAGAATGGAAATGTTATCTCAATGACTCGGGATACATATCTCAGGAAGAACCATATCCTCCTTCAAAGAAAACAAGTGCTAAAGAAATTCCGCCTATTCCTGCAGAGATCTGGGACACCTTGGGACAACCAAGTGGAAAATTTGATTATATGGTGAAATATACTGCACCTGAAAGTTCAAAGATTGCGATTGAAGATATCCAACCAACTGGATGGGGAGATCCCTTTGAATATAACAGTCAACCAGAAGAGGCCTACAAATACTCTCAATTTTCTCAGCAGCTTGAAATTACTGAAGATTTCGGCTTCAACGCATCTACCAAGATTTATAATCCTGAAGATGGTTATTATCACATAAATGCCATTTTTGAAGATGAAGGGGAAGATGGCCCCGCAGTTGACTCAGAAAGTGTCTATGACAATGAGTCTCTTCATCCTGAAGACTGGGAAATACATCCTGAAAATTCTGAAGATTGTGACTCATCTTATGCTCTTCAAGAAGTAGAAGAAGACCGTTTCAACTCTACAAAGAACAAGGTTGACAAACCAGGACCTTCAAATCCTGCTCGACCAGCGGTCAATGTCAATACTGAAGATAATTCTGAGGAGAATTTTCCTGAATACATAATACACAGAGGAGTTCGTTGCTACTGGAAAGCTGTCGACGTTCCGAATGTTGTTCACCGCTCAAAGTAATCACCTCGCTGTTATTTTGACCTCCTGCCTGGCCCAAAGCAGAGAGATGTTTTATAGGGCTTTGCTTTTAAATGTTCCGCCCAAATAACTTTGTGTATAGGGCTTTGTTTTAAAATTTTCCCTCTTTGTCTTGCCCAAGACAAATGAGTTTGTGTTTAGGGCTTTGTTTCAAAAATGAATCATAAATAAAGCATCATTTTGAATTCCCTACATTATGTGTTTTATTTTTTGCTTTTTCTGGAAATGGTAATCCTAAAAAACAAAAACAAAAAAACTTTTTCAAAAAAATCTGCAATACTCTTACATTCATAAATTTTCTGAAACAAATATAAATCATATGTGCAGATTAACTATTGATAAACCCATTGAATGCAATAACCCTATGCCCTCTCCCAACTTTGAGTTTCCTGTTTTCGAAGCCGAAGAAGAGGAAGAAAAGGAGATCCCGGACGAGATCTCTCGATTACTTAAGCACGAGGAAAGAGCCATTCTGCCCCACAAAGAGCCTTTAGAAAAGATCAACTTGGGTTCTGAAGAAGACAAAAAAGAAGTGACCATTGGATCGCTGCTTGATACTGATATCAAGAGTAAGTTGACAGACCTTCTCAAAGAATATGTTGACGTGTTTTCCTGGTCCTACCAAGACATGCTTGGGTTGGATACCAATATTGTTCAGCATTACTTGCCATTGAAGCCAGAATGTCCGCCGGTTAAGCAGAAATTGCGAAGAACTCACCCTGATATGGCTAACAAGATCAAAGTGGAAGTTCAAAAACAGCTCGACGCAGGTTTTCTTGTCACCTTCGAGTATCCTCAATGGTTGGCCAACATAGTGCCAGTTCCGAAGAAAGATGGCAAAGTCAGAATGTGTGTTGACTACCGTGATTTGAACAAGGCCAGTCCAAAAGATGACTTTCCATTACCACATATTGACACGTTGGTTGATAACACCGCTAAGTTCAACGTCTTTTCCTTCATGGACGGGTTCTCCGGTTATAATCAGATCAAGATGGCTCCCGAAGACATGGAGAAGACATCTTTCATCACCCCATGGGGTACCTTTTGCTACAAAGTGATGCCGTTTGGATTAAAGAATGCAGGCGCAACTTACCAAAGAGCGATGACTACTCTCTTTCATGACATGATGCATAAAGAAATTGAAGTTTATGTGGACGACATGATAGCCAAGTCCAGCACAGAAGAAGAACATATTGAATACCTTTTGAAGTTGTTTCAACGACTAAGGAAATATCAGCTTCGCTTGAATCCTAACAAATGTACTTTTGGGGTTAGATCTGGAAAACTCTTGGGTTTCATTGTCAGCCAAAGAGGTATCGAAGTAGATCCTGACAAAGTCAGAGCTATTCAAGAGATGCCTGCACCAAAAACTGAAAAGCAAGTAAGAGGATTTCTCGGACGATTAAACTATATCTCCAGATTTATCTCTCAAATGACTGCTACTTGTGGGCCAATTTTCAAGCTTCTCCGCAAAGATCAAGGGGTTGTATGGACTGAAGATTGCCAGAAAGCGTTTGGCAGTATCAAGGAATACCTGTTAGAACCACCAATATTGATTCCTCCAGTTGAAGGAAGACCATTAATCATGTACCTCACTGTGTTGGAAGAATCCATGGGTTGTATGCTTGGACAGCAAGATGAAACCGGTAAGAAGGAGCATGCCATCTATTACTTGAGTAAGAAATTCACAGATTGTGAGTCTCGTTACTCCATGCTCGAAAAAACATGTTGTGCTTTGGCTTGGGCTTCGAAACGTCTCCGCCAATACATGATCAACAATACTACTTGGTTAATATCCAAAATGGATCCGATCAAGTATGTCTTTGAAAAGCCTGCCTTAACAGGAAGGATTGCCCGATGGCAAATGCTGTTATCTGAGTATGACTTTCCTGACGAAGATGGCATTCTCGCCGATCACTTGGCGCATCAACCAATTAATGAATATCAATCTCTCAAGTTTGACTTTCCTGACGAAGATGTCATGTACTTGAAGATGAAAGATTGTGACGAACCATTACCTGAAGAAGGTCCTGATCCTGGATCAAGATGGGGCCTAATTTTCGATAGAGCTGTTAACGCTTTGGGCAATGGAATTGGGGAAATCATCATCACTCCCAAGGGTACTCATATCCCGTTCTCTGCCAGATTGCTATTTGATTGTACCAACAACATCGCAGAATATGAAGCTTGTATCATGGGTCTCGAAGAAGCCATTGACTTAAGGATCAAGATCCTCGACATATATGGAGATTCAGCCCTCGTGATCAACCAAATCAAAGACAAGTGGGAAACTTATCACCCTGGTTTGATTCCTTACAGAGATTATGCAAGACGACTGGTGACTTTCTTCAACAAGGTTGAATTGCATCATATACCTCGAGATCAGAATCGAATGGCAGACGCCTTGGCTACTCTATCTTCCATGTTCAAAGTCAATCATTGGAACGATATGCCTACAGTCAGAATTACGCGCCTTGAAAGGCCCACCTATGTGTTTGCAACCGAAGCAGTCATCGATGATAAACCGTGGTTTCACGACATCAAACGCTTCCTTCAAACTCAAGAGTACCCACTTGGTGCATCAAACAAAGATAAGAAAACTCTAAGGAGACTTTCTGGCAGTTTCTTCCTGAACGGAGATGTGCTATACAAAAGAAACTTCGACATGGTTTTGCTCAGATGCGTGGACAGACACGAAGCAGACATGTTAATGCATGAAGTACATGAGGGGTCCTTTGGAACTCATTCAAATGGGCATGCAATGTCCAAGAAGATCTTAAGAGCAGGATACTATTGGTTGACAATGGAATCTGATTGTTATAAACACGTGAAGAGATGTCACAAGTGCCAGATCTACGCAGATAAGATCCATGTGCCACCGACTCTACTCAACGTTCTCTCATCTCCATGGCCTTTCTCCATGTGGGGTATCGACATGATTGGGATGATCGAACCAAAAGCTTCAAACGGTCATCGTTTCATCTTAGTAGCAATTGATTACTTCACCAAATGGGTCGAAGCAGCATCTTACGCCAATGTTACAAGACAAGTGGTTGTGAGGTTTATCAAGAATAACATCATTTGCCGATATGGTGTTCCCAGCAAGATCATTACTGACAATGGTTCAAACTTGAACAACAAAATGATGAAAGAATTGTGTGAGGAATTCAAGATTGAGCATCATAACTCTTCTCCTTACAGACCAAAAATGAACGGCGCCGTTGAAGCTGCCAACAAGAACATTAAGAAGATTGTCCAGAAAATGGTCGTCACTTACAAAGACTGGCATGAAATGCTGCCATTTGCTTTACATGGGTACCGTACTTCAGTGCGTACTTCAACAGGGGCAACTCCCTTTTCTCTAGTATACGGCATGGAAGCTGTGCTCCCCGTAGAAGTTGAAATACCATCAATGAGAGTCCTCATGGAGACTAAGTTATCAGAGGCTGAATGGTGTCAAAGCAGATACGATCAGTTGAATTTAATCGAAGAAAAATGTATGACTACTCTATGCCATGGACAATTATACCAAGCAAGGATGAAACAAGCCTTCAACAAAAAGGTTCGACCTCGTGAATTTCGAGAAGGCGACCTCGTGCTTAAAAAGATCTTGTCTTTTCAACCAGATTCTAGGGGCAAATAGTCTCCTAATTACAAAGGCCCGTATGTTGTCAAAAGAACATTTTCTGGCGGCGCCATGACTCTTGCAACCATGGATGGTGATGAACTACCGCATCCTGTGAATGCTGATGCAGTCAAGAAATACTTTGTCTAAAAAATACAAAAGAACAGCTCGGTAAGTTGAAAACCCGCAAAGGGCGACTTAGGCAAAAATGAGCGTCTCGGTGGACTGAAAACCCGAAAGGGCGGTCCAGGCAAAAATTAGAGACAATAAACAGAAAAAAATTCATCCTGGTAGATTGAAAACCTGAAAGGGCAATCTAGGCAAAAATTAAGGATTTATGACAAAGTAACTGCATCAGTCTGTACTTCGTCACCTGAATCGTCTTTTCCATCAAAGGATCTACGATCAAATCATCGCCAATCTTAAGCGACAAGCACAGTTGGAACTCAAAGTTGTTAGGGGGAATAATGGTTATTGCTTTCAATGTAGCCTTTTCCGCATATTTACCATTTCCAACTTTTGTAAATACTCTATGGAATCACGCCTTTAGCTGGTTACCATCCTATTAAATAAATTTGAGCCTTGTGCCCATTTGTTTGCAATCTCTAATTTCTTCTAGCTTGCAAAATGACGCTTTAATTGTGTTATTCACTTTTGAAAAAAAAAGAGAAAAAAAGTTTTAAATGAATTTACTTTTCTTTTTCAAAATAAAAGCGAAGCTTTCCTTTGAGTGGTGAACAACCGAAGGAACATCAACAGTTATCTCCATAGGATGAATCAAAGATTATGATAGTAAAAGTTCTTCTATCCCCAGTGAAGAAGGTCTTTTATCCCCAGTGACGAAGATTTTCTATCTCCAGTGAAGAAGCTCTTCCATCTCAATAAGAAAAGATGCTTATCTTCATCAGAGAAGTTTAAAGCACGCAACACCATTCATCAACTGTATTATCTGCACCGTGTTGAAGAACATTTGCCAAGTATCTGGTTGTATTGCGACGTCGGTCCGTCTCCAGTATACACTTCTTTGTCCATCAATTTCGTCAGTATGCATGCTACATTCATGACATTCATCATTCATACATATTTGCATCATTTATGCATTCTTGCATTTTTCAATGTTTGCTTCGAAATCATTTGTTCAGGATATATCTATCCCAAAAAAAAAAAAAGAAGAAAGAAGAAAAAAAAGAAAAAAGAAACAGGTATGGGCGTGTCATCTCTCCAAGTAGGTTGTCACCCATAAGCAAAAAGAACATCTTCTTTCTCCAGTTCCCCACTGAGATCATTCCTCTTGGAAGACGGTTGCTTCAGTCTTCTCCTCTCAAAACGAAAGAGAAAACCCCGTTGAGTTCATTCCTCATGGGTACAAAGTCTTGTTTGACCATTTCTTTCCAATTCATTCTTGGTTAGAACCCTGTCTTTACCAGAGATTCAAATTCCGATTCCTCAAATAGAGTCAAGAAAAGTTGAACCATAAACAATAGCCTCATCATCTGAGCAGTTTATGTCTCTTCCAAAAGACTTTTCCTCTCTAGGAAATCAATCATGAAGACCATGTGACAATCAGGGCCTTATTACTGTTCACAAGGCTGAATAACCAGTAATTTCCCTAGCAAGGTCTCCAGAATCATTTTATCACTCGGCTGATAATTGATCTTGTCTTCAGAACCACTATCACGAGGCTGGTAGTCGGTAACCTTTTTGTTCTGGTTATATTATTTAACATGTCTATCACCATGCTGATAGTCGGTAATATTAACCGAACCTTTGAAACTCTTATTTACCATGTCAAGTCTATCACCATGCTGATAGTCGGTAATAAAGTTTCATACCTTTCACCATCGCATTATTAAACAAGTCTATCCCCATGCTGATAGTCGATAATGTCGATAGGTAAGCTTTTCTTACAAAGCTATCATTCCCCGGTGAAGCATACACTTGCTTTCCCAAAAAAAAATGGATTCTCTTCCTAAAACGGATTGAGACATCCTTCCCGATCTCTTGTCCCCAGTGGAGTCAGTTTTTGATATCCCTCGGTAAAGATATCCTTGCATCATTCGCAATTTTGGTATCTTAGGTCCAAAATTCGCGTCTTCTGATATTTAAGTCTCTTCCACCCTATCAAAACGAAGATTTTCAATCTTCCTGTCTCAGGTTGAAGAAACTTAAATAGGGGCATCTGTCATACCCCAATTTTTGACCTAAGATACCACCTCATATCATCTGCATATGCATCATTTGCATCTCTAACAAATTGCATAGTTTGTGTTTGCTACTTGTGACTCCGCAGGATTAAATCAAGAAATCACTCATCAGTACAAGTAACAATCAATTAGGGTTTTGTTCTCCCTTCATCTCAAAAGAATTATCTTCATAAACAATCGACATTTGGTCCTCAAAGATTCATTTCAACAAGCTCAGGGACTTTGAATCAACCGGATTATGGTTTTGACTGAAGACAGTATACTCCTGACCTTTGCTCAGGATTTGACCTAATGACTTGGGACGTGACCTCAAGACCCCAAGTACATCATTTTGACCTAATCCATTGGCTCAGGACATCTCCTACATAAGGATTGATCAACAGTGGAATTTCAAATCATTAGATTAGGGTTTTGAGCTATCAGGGACTAAAATCAGGGATCACATTTGGGAAACCCTAAAAATCCCCAGGAAGTCACTTAAAGGTTTCAATCATCTTCAAATAATCCCCATGGCAATATCCAATTGAAATTACATCTCAATTCAAGATCCAAAGTCATCAATTTCATCAGGTTGACAATTAGGGTTTTTGACCCAATTCACCTGAACCATTGACTTTTTAATCAGAACATGGTGCCACAACTTAAACAATGGCTCAAGGTCCTCCAATACCTCAATATTATCCATTCATACCATTCATTTGGTAAGGATAGCCTGGTTCATTTGAAATCTCCAGAAACGCGATCCGTCTGAAAAAGTCAACTGTACAAGATCACCTTTGACTTTTTGGAATTTTGGTCAACCATGACTTTTGAAGTTTCAAATCATCAATATATGATATATGAAGTCATTTGATCAAGAAAAATCAAGAAAATCAATCAAGAATCAAAAAGTCAAAAGTTTGACTTTCCATACTTAGAAAAATTCTAAGTGTTTTTCAATGGTTTTTTCCAAACATTGGAAGGGAATTTCTCAAAATTTCACCTAAAAACTGAAAAAAACGTCCAACATGAAAGTTGTAGATTTTGATCCAATAAACAACTTTGTCACATATGATGATTTTCCAAAAGATCAACCATTTAAGAGATATGGAGCTTCAAAGTTGGTATCTTTTGAAAATTTCACTTAAAATCTCACTTTTCTCAAAGTTCATGGATCTTTTTCACCCATTTCCTTAAAGGTCTTGAAGAAACTTCCAACTAGGGTTTTGAAGTACATAACATGAGCTTTCCAAAATGTCCAAGAGCATGAAAAAATATGGAGTGTAGCCATGGTTTTGAATTTTGTCATTAGAGGTCATTATGCATGAAATTTCAAGCCATTTTCACAAAGTTCTTACACTACATGACCTATAATCCAAGTAATGATGCATAGAAGCAATAATTGAAAGATATTTTCTGATTTGAAGATCAGAATGGAAGAGGATAAGAAGCTTGAGATTTAACCATGGTTTAGTCACTTTTAACCATTTGCATTTAATGTGAAAGATTCCATTTTATCTCTTAAGCCAAATCATCATTCTTGGATCAACTTGCAAAGGCTTTGAGTTCAGAATCCTTGGCCTATAAATAGAGGTTCAAATCACTTCCAAAATCACACCAAAACCTCACAATTATAGGTTTTCTCTCTTCTTTCTTGAATTGCAAGTTTCATAGTTTTCAAAGAGGTAGAAAACTCAACCTCCAAATCCTTGAAGTTATGGCCAAAGTGATGGTTCTAACAACTTCTAAACATCATATGTGATGTGTTTGACCCATCCACATACCCCAAAAACACCCAAAACTCAGAATCTCTCTTCAACCTCTAAACTCGCACAAAGTGAGCCTTATCATGCTAATTTTCGTTCTAGCTCATTTCAGTCCAAGTTAATCATCCAAACACCATCCGTGTACCATATATGAACTATCCCAATCATCATCCCTGACCTGTAACTCCAAAATCACCAAGTTTGATCCTCACTTGAGCCCTACTGCAGATCGAGTACCACAAACTGATCAAGAGGTTTTCAATCCACTCCAAGCGTCCAAACATGGTCCATAAGGTCCACTGAAGGTGTTCAGATCAAGAAACAACATCTGGAACCCCTCATTTGCAGAATTCGATTCTCAGTTGTGCCATTTTTAAGGTAAGTGCTCATGAACTTCAAACTCTATCATACATGCATCATAAATGAAAATTTGAGTTACCATCTTGTTTCTGCACCATCACTGAATAATAACCCTCAATCAATTGCATCATATCATGATCATACACGATTTCACAATGATTTGTCATATCAGGGTTCTTCATGATCATGCGAAAATTAACCATCTTAGAACAAAAATAAATGAAATTAAAGATCACCATCATGTTCCTTGTGAAAAATCGAGCAAGATAGGCTATTCACTTTATCCAAACAATTCAGTTTTCAGAATTTTCAAATTCAAGTTAGGGTTGTGTTCTTGGCGCCAGATTTTTGAAACTGAAATTAGAAATTGATTCAAAAATATATTTGATTCGTTGCAAATGTTAAACAGACCACGCGCGTGGTCCAGTTGGCAATGTTTTTGAATGGTAAACACAAGGGCGTGGGTTCAAGCCCTTTGGAAGACAAAACCTAATTTTTTAACACTATTTTTCTTATTTTTCTTCACAACTTCATCAATTATTTTAACTTATCAAATTAACTCATTTTTTATTAATTTTTTACACACTTCTTATTTTATATATGTATTTTATGAATATCAAAAAAAATCACAAAAAAATATTTATTTAATACATTTTTAATTAAGTTTAAAATGACATATTTTTAAGTGTTTTTAAATACTTTAAATATTGTTTTTCATTTGATTTTTCAAACTTAATCATTTGTAAATATTTTGTGATCAAACCCTAATCATTTAGGTGTTAATTAAGTATAATCTTTGTGTTTATCTTAATTAATTTGATTTCTTTCAAAATTTCAAACCGTTTCAAAACAAACGATCACAGTTTTTCAAAACGATAAACCTTTTCTTTTTTTTTTTGGTTTTCTTTTCAAAAGAAACTATTGATTAAATCTTTTTGGATTGATCAATTGATTTTCAAACTTGGGCCTCTCGAATATTAGAGAGTATAAGTCCCTTTCCTTTTCTTTGTACAGTTTTTCTTTAAACAGAAAACTTCTTTCAAAACAAATCTTCAAACTGTTTTCAAAACGACAAACTTTGCAAATCAATTAACCATGTTTTATAAAATAAACAGGGGCCTCCACATAGGTATAAGTCCCATTCCTGTACATGAAATTAGGTATTTCATTGTACACATACCTTTTTGTATATATCTCGTTCAATTTGTTTTTTTTAACTTCGAACAACAAATCAAAAAATGAAGGTTTTCTTTAAATCTTCCCAAAAAAAAAATACCATGGGCCTCCATGTAGGTATAAGTCCCGAGCCCTTTTGTAAATACTTGTTTACATAGCTTTTGAATAAACTCAAGTGGGTCTCTCCCCGAGTATAAGTCCCGAGCCCCCGTGTTTACAAACGGATCATGCTTACAGGTATATTTCCTTCATAAACTCCATTGTATACACACACCTTGTCATATATATGTGCTTGTTCATACTTGTTCATATTTGTTCATGTACTTGATCATATTTGTTCGTACTTGTTCATATTTGTGATTGTGTTATATATATGCTTGTTCAACTTAGTACAACACTAGGTTCCCCATAGCCTCCTATTGGGCTTCGTGCAAAGAATCTCCCTAGTTTAGGTGGTGGTCAGTTGCACAAATGGTTTCGATGCTCTCAAAGTTGGAGACTGCTTTGAGAGTGGAGGACCAAGTTATATATGATCCTTAGCTGGAATGTTAGAGGGCTCAATAAAAAATCCAGAAGCATTGAGATTGGAGCCCATCTCAAACAACTTCAGGTTAGTTGTATTGCTTTATTAGAGACAAGGGTTAAGACTAATAAGAGTGACCTGGTGCGTAATAAGTTGGGTAGGAAGTGGAAATTCTTAGATAACTACAAAGATCATGACAATGGGCGTATATGGGTCATGTGGAACCCTGTTTGGTGGGATTTGAAGCTAATTTACTCCACTGAACAAGTTATACATTGTGAGGTCTATAATAAAAAAGGTGCTCTTGCTTTCTATTTGTCTGCTATATATGCTCAAAATCAGTTGGCTAAGAGGAGAATTCTCTGGGATGATATTGAGGAGCATAGTAAGAATGTCAGGGGCCATTGGTTGCTTATTGGGGACTATAATAATATTCTAAAGGTCACTGACAGGATAGGAGGAAAAGATATTCAACATTCGGAATATATGGACCTAGATAATATGATGCAGCAGGTTGGTTTATTTGAACATGCTACCAGAGGAAACAAATATACCTGGTCAAATAAACAAACACTCAATTGGAATGATATACTCTAGGATTGATAGAGGCCTTTACAACATTAAGTGGTTCCTTACTTATCCTGGGAGTGATATGGAAATCCTGAGTTTCTGGTGAGTGTTAGAAATAGTTGGAACATTCAGATTCAGGGCAGCCCTATGTATGCTTTATGGCAAAAACTTATTAGACTGCAGCAACCTATGAGAAGACTTAATAAGAAGATGTATCAAAGAAGCCAGAATATCCAAGAGAGTAGAACTAGTCTTCAAGATGTCCAAGAGCAGCTAAGGAGGGATCCATTTAACAATGATCTCATCAAAAGGGTGAAGGATGAGACTGATGATTTGTTACTCAAGACTGAAATTGAAGAGAGAATCTTGATGCAGAAGGCAAAAATAGATTGGATTCAGTTAGGTGATGGTAACAATAAGTACTTCTATGCCAATCTCAAAGAAGAAAATAGACAAACCACCCTGGATAACTTGGAAGATAGCAATGGTAATAAATTCACTGAGTTTGAAGATATTGAAAGGGGAGTGATTAAGTTCTACACAAACCTGGTTGGTACTAATACTGTCCAAATGACACATGTAGATATTGATGCTATTAGAAAGGGCCCTCTACTGAAAACCTGTTACAGATTCTGAAATTTGGCAAGCTTTGAAGACTATAGGGGATCATAAGGCTCCAGGGTGTGATGGCTTCAATGCTAGCTTCTTTAAACAGAGTTGGAAGATTATTAAAGATGATGTACATAAAGCTGTTCAGGATTTCTTTTGCAACAAGAAAAAGTATTATGAAGCTAACTGCTCTTTGGTTACTCTAATCCCTAAAACCAAAGATGCCAAGATGATTAAAGATTTAAGACCAATAGCCTGCTGCTCCACATTATACAAAATCATATCCAAAATCCTGACTAGCAGACTCAGTAAGGTGATTGGAGACATTGTTCATGAAAGCCAATCTGCCTTTGTCCATGGCAGAAATATTCAAGACAATATCCTTATTGCTCATGAACTGGTTAGAGGTTATACCAGGAAACACATATCACCAAGATGCACTATCCAGATGGATGTTAAGAAAGCTTATGACACTGTTGAGTGGATAACACTGAAGAATATTATGCAAGAGATGAAAATCCCTGGGCATTTGTTGTCTGGATTATGATATGCCTTACTTCTGTCAGTTATAGATACATGATCAATGGGCAGTGTAGCAAGAAAAATAACACGGTGGCAGTTTCGTAAATAAGATGAAATTGTGTTATAAGGGATTTTACATCAGTCCATTAAGCAACCGATGAGAAATGTTTTGCATAATGGGCCTTTATATCGTTCCTTTAAGAAACCGATAGGAAATGTATCACAACATGGGCCTTTACATCGGTCCATTTAAAGACCCATGGGAAATGTCTCCCATAATTTTTCACTAAAACCCTAGCCTCCTTTCCAACACAAACAGTATTTTGTTGTTTTTTCTTTCCAAGATACAGTCGTTGCCGAAACTTCCTCCTACGAAGCAACCTCCTCTGAGATCCTACCTCCTCCGACGAAGCGACCTCTTCCGAGGACCCTACCACCGACGACGACCACCATCCTGCCGTCACGACCCTACCTCTGACGATGACCACCATCCTGCCGTCACGACCATACCTCCAACAACGACCACCCTTCTGCCGTCACCACCCTTCGACCTTCTCAGGTACAATTTCAATGTTTTTGCTTCCTGTGCTGTTTTCACAAGAAAAAGATAGAACAAGGGTTTTTGATTTTAATGGATTAACATTACTGGGTTTGTTTTGATTTTCTGTATTGCTCAACATTTTGGATAAAGTTTCAATTTTTTCTTTGTATGAAAATAATGTGGGGTAGGTGGCGGTGTTCCAGTGGGGGTGTTAGATCACTGAGCAAAAGAGTATCTTCTATTGTGAATTTAAGTCATAGCAGTAAGGAAAAGGTTCATCCTTTTGGTCCTTATTTGTTAGGTTTAAGAGTTGTTACAGTGACATGTGGAAGGGGAAAAGGGGTTGAATATTTGTCAGTTATGATGAACCAGATGAAGAGGGGTTTTTCATCATCTTCCTGTGTCGTTTTCACGACTTGCTCTGCCATTAGAATCTGTATCATAATATTATAAAATAAAATAAATCAAACATAAATTAGAGAAGAGGGGTGCAAGTTAGAAAGATGGAGAAGAATTACATCTAATAATGTGAAATCATAGATTTTCTTCTATTGAAATCGTAGATTTTCTTTCTGTGCCGTTTCCACCATCTTGCTCTGCCATTATTGAAATAGATGTAATTCTTTGTCCTTTCCGCCAGTTGTGACTCGATTGATCTATATAATATAATAGTATCTAAAAAGCTACATTAAACATTTAGCTAGAAACATCAAACATGTATGAGATTAAAAAGTAGAAAACCAATATATAATTGTTTTACTTAAAATAATTCCATGGTAAGAAGTTGAATGTGATTTGTGTATACCGTAACATGCTTATTACCATTCCATGATAAATTCATTTCAATAAATATGTATTGACAACACACACATCCTGTTATTCTCCTATTCGGTTTGATTGTATTCAGCAGCAAGTAATAATTGTTCACATAATCAACTTTTATCACATAATCAAATAATATATATGAATGAAGATATATGAATGAATATTAAAATAGCATTGGAAAAGAAGAATAAGATGAATAAGGTGTCTTCAATCAATTATTGATTTGTTATTTTGATTTTTGTTGCAAGCAACTTTTCTCTGCGCGTTTGTGAATCTCAAGTCAGGATTATCTACAAATGCTCGCGTGTCTTTGAGGTATGATTTCATCCTTAATTTTGAATGTGTCTTTACTATATCATTGTTTAATAGCATTAGACTAAAGAAATTTATCTTGAAAATAGTTTTGCGAGTGAATAGGATTTTAAGTCTAACTCATACATTTATCTATGTAGACGTGAAGTATTTAACCATATATGATAAAAAATATGTGATGAAAAATATATTGGATATTATCTCTGCCAATATAACCGAATCTTGGATGAAGGTAATAAAAAACTTTACTTTGTTATTTACTTTGCGTTTTGCATCGGAAAAAATGTTTCTTTGAGTTATATAAAGATTAAGATTTATCTGATGAAATATATGTTGGATATTGTGTCTGCCAATATACCTGAATCTTGGATGCAGGTAGTAAAATAATTTTAATTTATTATTTTCAAAGAATCTTGCGTTTCTTGCGTTTTAATTTGTTATTTTCAAATTATATAACCGAATCTTGCGTTTTACAACTTAATGTGAATTTTCAAAGAATAACTCTATATTGTTATTTACGTATCGTAGGTATTTGATGATCCTACAGAATTAACACAAGATGATTTGTATGATTTGTGATTCCGTTGGGAAAAATGTTTCTTTGAGTTGTATTAGATGCAGATTTTAAGCCGCATTTCTACTTATTGTAAAGATATTATAAGTTTACTAATAATTATTACTCATATTTGATCTATGAATATGTATGAATGAAGTTTAAGAGAGTTGTAGACTAATTTTGGAGAGTTGCATATCTATTGTTAGGTTAATATCACTTTTCACCCCTGTAATATAGACGAAATTTGATTTACTCCCTCGTAATATTTTTTTTTTACTTTCTCCCCTGTAATATATATATATATATATATATTTTAGATTATCCCCATAAGCGTGCAAATTAAACACCAAATATGAGGGGAGAAATCAAACAAAAAAATATTACAGGGGGGAAACTTTACACTTAGGGGGCAAAAGACATAGTGTTTTTATATTTCAAGGGGGTGTTTGAAAAAAAATTATTTACAGCGGAAAAATGAATTTCGCCTATATTATAGGGGGTTTTGTATATTTAACCCTTTATTGTTTGGGTCGTTCATAATGAATATTTTAACTAGCCTAATTAATTTTGTGAGAAATAGTAATATAGTCTGATTAGTTTAAATTAGAAATAATTATAAATATATTTAAAATAGCTTAAAATTTGCTATGATATTCTTGCAATGATATTGTAGCTGTTTAGTTTGGAAATATAAGTTTAAGTGGGAGGTTTTGCTATAGTTTAGTATGGATTTAGCTAGGAAACTTTAAATATTAGTTGGAATTTAGCTAGGAAATTTTGGCCTAGATAATTAGCCACTCAATCCATGCTATGGCTTATATCGTAATTAATTCATAACTAATCTCCAACTAATTTTGTTTGATAGGGATTAGCTACAGATTGACTTCTATTTTTGCCGTATCTAAATATAGATTTTCTTGTAGTGGGTATACTTTTTATCACAATACTTAAGAGCTAATTATATTATTAAGTGTTTGCTTATGAGCTCATTTTCAATAACACTCTAGAGAGTTTGTCTTAACAATTGTTAAGAAAATCTTTAAGTATTTAAAAGGAACTTTTAATCTTGGTTTGTTTTGTAAGAAATAAAGTGATTATAAGTTATAGGTTATTGTGAAATTTCATTATGCATGAGATAGAATTGAAAAAAAAAGAACAAATGAAATTCGTCATCTCATGGTCAAATAAGAGACAAACAACAATTGCATTATTAATATTTGAAGCACACCCGACAAATCGAAACAGTCCACTCTTATGTATGAAATATAAAGCGGAAAACATACTCATTCGAGGGGTACGAACGAAAGGCCTTTTATCACGAGTAGACCGTCTCAACTCATTGGAAGAAATCGGCTGCTCAATGATAAGTGCCAATTTATAGTGCTTTTGTATATATAGTTTTGTGGCACTTATAGTGTTTTTGTGTAAATTTTGTTGAATAATCCCCCGTTTTATGTGTAAATATGTTTAGTTTATTTATACTCATGTTTTGATTCCTTTATGTACCATTTGATAGTTTTCTATTCATTTTGTAGGTATTGAGGCGTATTTGGAGCATGGGCAATAAAGTGTCGAAGACACGACTTCAAACGCGCGATTTTGAGCAACAGAATCAATTCATCAAAGAATAAGGCTTAAAATAAGGATGATAAAAATCATCAATTTGGTTGCCATTTTGTCATTTTTAGATAGAGTATTGAATAAAATTTTCAACTCTTCGAACCGGGCGCAATTCGGAGTTACGGTTCTCAAGTTATAGCAGTCATACCCCAATTTTTGACCTAAGATACCACCTCATATCATCTGCATATGCATCATTTGCATCTCTAACAAATTGCATAGTTTGTGTTTGCTACTTGTGACTCAGCAGGATTAAATCAAGAAATCACTCATCAGTACAAGTAACAATTAATTAGGGTTTTGTTCTCCCTTCATCTCAAAATAATTATCTTCATAAACAATCGACATTTGGTCCTCAAAGATTCATTTCAACAAGCTCAGGGACTTTGAATCAACCGGATTAGGGTTTTGACTGAAGACAGTATACTCCTGACCTTTGCTCAGGATTTGACCTAATGACTTGGGACGTGACCTCAAGACCCCAAGTACATCATTTTGACCTAATCCATTGGCTCAGGACATCTCCTACATAAGGATTGATCAACAGTGGAATTTCAAATCATTAGATTAGGGTTTTGAGCTATCAGGGACTAAAATCAGGGATCACATTTGGGAAACCCTAAAAATCCCCAGGAAGTCACTTAAAGGTTTCAATCATCTTCAAATAATCCCCATGGCAATATCCAATTGAAATTACATCTCAATTCAAGATCCACAGTCATCAATTTCATCAGGTCGACAATTAGGGTTTTTGACCCAATTCACCTGAACCATTGACTTTTTAATCAGAACATGGTGCCACAACTTAAACAATGGCTCAAGGTCCTCCAATACCTCAATATTATCCATTCATACCATTCATTTGGTAAGGATAGCCGGGTTCATTTGAAATCTCCAGAAACGCGATCCGTCTGAAAAAGTCAACTGTACAAACCTTTGACTTTTTGGAATTTTGGTCAACCATGACTTTTGAAGTTTCAAATCATCAATATATGATATATGAAGTCATTTGATCAAGAAAAATCAAGAAAATCAATCAAGAATCAAAAAGTCAAAAGTTTGACTTTCCATACTTAGAAAAATTCTAAGTGTTTTTCAATGTTTTTTTCCAAACTTTGGAAGGGAATTTCTCAAAATTTCACCTACAATCTGAAAAAAACTTCCAACATGAAAGTTGTAGATTTTGATCCAATAAACAACTTTGTCACATATGATGACTTTCCAAAAGATCAACCATTTAAGAGATATGGAGCTTCAAAGTTGGTATCTTTTGAAAATTTCACTTAAAATCTCACTTTTCTCAAAGTTCATGGATCTTTTTCACCCATTTCCTTAAAGGTCTTGAAGAAACTTCCAACTAGGGTTTTGAAGTACATAACATGAGCTTTCCAAAATGTCCAAGAGCATGAAAAAATATGGAGTGTAGCCATGGTTTTGAATTTTGTCATTAGAGGTCATTATGCATGAAATTTCAAGCCATTTTCACAAAGTTCTTACACTACATGACCTATAATCCAAGTAATGATGCATAGAAGCAATAATTGAAAGATATTTTCTGATTTGAAGATCAGAATGGAAGAGGATAAGAAGCTTGAGATTTAACCATGGTTTAGTCACTTTTAACCATTTGCATTTAATGTGAAAGATTCCATTTTATCTCTTAAGCCAAATCATCATTCTTGGATCAACTTGCAAAGGCTTTGAGTTCAGAATCCATGGCCTATAAATAGAGGTTCAAATCACTTCCAAAATCACACCAAAACCTAACAATTATAGGTTTTCTCTCTTCTTTCTTGAATTGCAAGTTTCATAGTTTTCAAAGAGGTAGAAAACTCAACCTCCAAATCCTTGAAGTTATGGCCAAAGTGATGGTTCTAACAACTTCTAAACATCATATGTGATGTGTTTGACCCATCCACATACCCCAAAAACACCCAAAACTCAGAATCACTCTTTAACCTCCAAACTTGCACAAAGTGAGCCTTATCATGCTAATTTTCGTTCTAGCTCATTTCAGTCCAAGTTAATCATCCAAACACCATCCATGTACCATATATGAACTATCCCAATCATCATCCCTGACGTGTAACTCCAAAATCACCAAGTTTGATCCTCACTTGAGCCCTACTGCAGATCGAGTACCACAAACTGATCAAGAGGTTTTCAATCCACTCCAATCGTCCAAACATGTTCCATAAGGTCCACTGAAGGTGTTCAGATCAAGAAACAACATCTGGAACCCCTCATTTGCAGAATTCGATTCTCAGTTGTGCCGTTTTTAAGGTAAGTGCTCATGAACTTCAAACTCTATCATACATGCATCATAAATGAAAAATTGAGTTACCATCTTGTTTTTGCACCATCACTGAATAATAACCCTCAATCAATTGCATCATATCATGATCATACACGATTTCACAATGATTTGTCATATTAGGGTTCTTCATGTTCATGCGAAAATTAACCATCTTAGAACAAAAATAAATGAAATTAAAGATCACCATCATGTTCCTTGTGAAAAATCGAGCAAGATAGGCTATTCACTTGATCCAAACAATTCAGTTTTCAGAATTTTCAAATTCAAGTTAGGGTTGTGTTCTTGGCGCCAGATTTATTTTGGTTTTCTTTTCAAAAGAAACTATTGATTAAATCTTTTTGGATTGATCAATTGATTTTCAAACTTGGGCCTCTCGAATATTAGAGAGTATAAGTCCCTTTCCTTTTCTTTGTACAGTTTTTCTTTAAACAGAAAACTTCTTTCAAAACAAATCTTCAAACTGTTTTCAAAACGACAAACTTTGCAAATCAATTAACCATGTTATATAAAATAAACAGGGGCCTCCACATAGGTATAAGTCCCATTCCTGTACATGAAATTAGGTATTTGATTGTACACATACCTTTTTGTATATATCTCGTTCAATTTGTTTTTTTTAACTTCGAACAACAAATCAAAAAATGAAGGTTTTCTTTAAATCTTCCCAAAAAAAAAATACCATGGGCCTCCATGTAGGTATAAGTCCCGAGCCCTTTTGTAAATACTTGTTTACATAGCTTTTGAATAAACTCAAGTGGGTCTCTCCCCGAGTATAAGTCCCGAGCCCCCGTGTTTACAAACGGATCATGCTTACACGTATATTTCCTTCATAAACTCCATTGTATACACACACCTTGTCATATATATGTGCTTGTTCATACTTGTTCATATTTGTTCATGTACTTGTTCATATTTGTTCGTACTTGTTCATATTTGTGATTGTGTTATATATATGCTTGTTCAACTTAGTACAACACTAGGTTCCCCATAGCCTCCTATTGGGATTCGTGCAAAGAATCTCCCTAGTTTAGGTTAGGACATAGAGTATGGTTTCCCGGTGAAATCGCTCTAAGAGCTCAAGCCAACTATACCACGCCTCCTCTTGGGCTTCGTACAAATGACTTGTCCCTCCCATAGCCTCCTCTTGGGCTTACAATGCAAGGACCCTCGATAGTCCCTCCCATAGCCTCCTCTTGGGCTTACAATGCAAGGACCCTCGGATAGCCTCCTCTTGGGCTTCGTACAAGGACCCACGAGCTTCTTATAAGCATCCCCAATATCCAAATCAAATACCCTAGGAGATTAGACATTTATCATCTCTATGATAGGAGTATCTCATCTATATCATCACAAACAATCAATCAAACTTTTTTTTTTGCCACAAGGCTGGCTAGTCAATCAAACCTTTTTGCCACCATACTGGCTGATTAATCAAAGTTTTTGTCACAAGGCTGACTTCGTTGAAACTTTTGCCACAAGGCTGGCTGATTAATCAAAACTTTTTGTCACAAGGCTGACTTCATTGAAAGTTTTTGCCACAAGGCTGGCTAAACAAAAAAACATCTTTATCATTCTAAGCGCCATAAGGGGAACAGCCCAGGGCTTATAATGAAAAGATTTTCAAACAAAAACAAACAGATGTATGTGATGATATAGATTAGATACATCGAACATTGAGATGACATTTGTCTCTTATCCTTTGCTTCCACTAGCATAAGTGGGAACTACGATTGCTCTGACTTTCTCAACGTCCCTTTGAGAATACGTAGGCACAAGGTCGTATCCTTGGCGAGCAAAACTTCTCCCTCAAACCACTCAAACCTTAGCACCCATAGACCCCGAGCTACAGATGCTCTGATTCCCTCTAAGGGATATGTATGCAGAGGATCGCGATGATCTTTGCGAGCATAATCATACAAACACCCTAGGTCCCACCTATCTCACAAGAACCTCTCCATAACATAGAATGAAACAAACATAACAAAAAAGCCTATAGAGTACTATAGATACGTTGAGTGCTAATACCTTCCCTTCGTATAACCAACCCTCTTACCCAAGATCTCTCCCCCACTTTTTAGGTTATTGCAACTTTTTTCCTTTTCCTACTTTGGAAACAATAAAAAGTTTGGTCGAAACAAAAGAAAAATCATTTTTTGAGCACTCGAGCCCAAAGAAGGCATCAGGTGTCTCATCCCGAAAAAAGATACGATTTTTCCCCGCGACAATAACGAAAACAAAATTTGGTTTTTTCTACTATCGCTTAGCGAGACTAAGCTCGCTAAGAAAAATCGCCTGGGACAACAACTCGTTAAAAGGGGCAAAAAAAACATTTTGAGGTTATGGTTTTGGGGTATTTGTTCCCAACTCCATCAACCTTCATTTTTTGGTAGAGAGAGGCTTAGAAACATCAAATGGGGTTGAATCTTGAGTATCAAAGGTCGAATTTATCATCGATTGGTGTTGACAAATCAAGAAATGTTTGGCTCTTCTTCTTCTCTTCTCTTTGTATACTCTGTTTTCTTGGGTATGTTTGTATATTTGCTTTGAACACATATATATGTATTGATCATGGTGTTGTATAATATATTTGCTTTACCTATCATTATTGATGTCTTCCTTAATCTTTTTGCATTTATGTTTGGATTTGGGTTGTTATAGACATATACCTCTGAAATCTTGATTAGGGATGGATATCTATTAGTTTCTAGATTCTAGAGATAGATTTAGAGCTAATAATATTTATGAGTTTTGAAGCTTAATGCTTCTGTGTTAGTTGTATCAGTTGAGAGATCGTCGGTACAAATGATATGAATGTCTGCTGTGTTGTTGAGGTTGGCTGAGAGATCGTCACCGAGATGATATAATAGTTCTCTCTACTTTGGGTTAGAAATGACTTAGGGTGTGAGTGATGCTTGATGATTTTGACGAGTATTGTAGGTTGAGTGCAATTGGTCGATAGCTTTAAGTTTGTGATAAGTAGATTATATGCATGATTCATAAATTTCTTCTCTCTAAAGAATGAATTCTTTTTATGTTAATATTTACTTTTCCGTTTTTATCTTTAAAAAAATTAACCCATGCTCAAGAACTAAGAATCTGTCGAACGACAATTCAGTAGCACTAATCTCTGTGGACACGACAATTTCCCAGATAAATATTTCCAAAACTTTTGTTGCTTGCCGCCTTACCGCCTTAACAAAATGGCGCCGTTGCCGGGGATTGGTGTTTTATTGAATTTGCATCGCAATAGTTTCTAACGTTTTGAGTTTTGTATATATCGCACATATTGTATATTCTTACTTGTTTATGTTTATACTTATAGTTGTAAATTCGTTATATCATTGTTTATTTCTTTTCACGTTTGCTTGTGTGTGGTTAGGAATAACCGGGCGGAAGTAACTTGGAGTAACGTTCTTAAATAACAGGTGTCGAGCTTACGATGTTAAACAAGCATGTCTATTCTTTTTAGTTTTTGTTTAGCTTAGGTAGTGTGATGCAATTGTCTAAACAAATTTAGATCAGACCAGTTCTTAAATTTCAAATCTTCACTTTTAAATTTGTTTAGACAATTTCATTTGGTCTTTTAGTTTGTTAATATTAATAGTTGTGTGTTTGCCTTTGAGCTTGTTTTGAGTAGCTCGAGGAATTTGAGTTGATTTTCCAAGTTTGATAGTTTCGACTTGCAAGTTTATGGTAATGATTTTGTTAAAGTTTTGTACACGTTCAAGGTATATGTTTATCGCTTTCTAGACTTTAGCATATTAATGATGCGTAGGATTTTTACAATTTTTATGCCATTCATTCTTTCGTATACTTGTTTGTTTGTGAATCACTTTAGCTCCTACCCTTTTTGTGAGGTAGCTTTCCATTGTTCACATATGCTGGAGACCACAATTCTTGTTTTAGCTGGATTTTATTATGCTTAATCTTTTGTGTGTGTTGATTGTATAATTGCATGAAAGTGATCAAGGCATTTTTGTTCCATTTTGAGCATAACTACCTTGGCCAAATAGTCAATTTACCTCGTGAGTGTGTGATCATTAGTAACCGCTTTGAGCTTTTTGTCAACATCCATGTTATTTTTGAACTTAATGCTTGTCTATGAGTGTTTGGTTTTCCTTTTTGTATGGATGTTGATTTCTCTTTTTTTTCTTAAACCCTCAACTTTGTGTTGTTGTATGAATTTTTACCTTGCCTTAGAAAGTAGAGAGTATTCATATTATAATATGGCTGAATTCAAGTTGGGGAGAGAATGGTTGTGCACTTATTGGTTGATTGCTATGAGGTTGAAAGAAAATAAAAAGAAAAGAAAAAAATGTGAAAAAGAAGTGAAAAGAAAGGGAAAGAAAAAAGAGAAAAAATTTTGAAAAAGAAAAAAAAGTATGGAATAATGTTGTGTTAATAAGTGTGTGATTGCTTGGAGAAATTTGGGATTCAGATCAAGTTTGATCAAGATTTCTTTGTTTGAGCTTTTGTGAGTTGATCACTCCCTTAGCTTTTGGCAAGTTTTTATTTTGATTAGCCATAGGAATTACCCCTTGTTTGTTCACCCGACCACGCTACAACCTTGAAAAGCCCTTGTGATTCTTACGTTTTATATTTTCAATACAATTTTTGGATGAGTGCATAATTTAGTCTTTTGTTTGCAAGATTGTGGGTGAGTGAAAATACCCCATTTTTGTGTTTTTCATCTACCGATGATTGTGTGCTAGGTGTGATTCATTTTTGAACTAGTGTTGTTTTAGAATGTTTGGCATATTCTTTGTATTTAGCATTTGTGTCATGTTTATGTTGTCGTCGTAGTTTAGTGGTAAGTATTTACTTTGTGTGTACCGTTTTGCATTTGAGCCATACATTTGTTTCATTTTTTCAAAACTTGTTGATTCGTGATTTTTGGATTTTTGTGTTTGTTTCCTTGAGTTATTTGATTCTTGTTTAGGGACAAAAAAGTTTAAGTTGGGGAGAGTTTGATAAGTGCAAAAATGTAGTTATTTTGTGTTTGTAAATAGTGGCACTTATCGATACTTTTTGTTAACACCGTTTGAATAATTCCTTGTTTTGTGTATAAATACGTATACTTTGTGAATATTTGTATTTTCATATACTTTTATACCTTTTGATAGTTTTTGTGTCTTTTTGTAGGTATTCTTGTGTATTTGGAGCATGAGCAATAAAGTGTCGAAGACACGGCTTCAAACGCGCAATTTTAAGCAACAGAACCAACTCGTCGATGAATAAGGCTCAAAATCAAAGAACAATAAATCATCAATTCGGTTGTAATTTATTAATTGTTAGATAGGAAATTGAATAAGCTTTCCAACGCTTCGAACTGGGCGCAAATCGGAGTTACGGTTCTCATGTTATGACATTTTTACTAAAGTTGTTTTTTTCATGATAGCAGCTTCGGCGCAGTGCACCCTCCTGCGCGCGATGCGCGCTGTGCGGAGTTCAAAAGTGTATGAATAGGGGAAAATAGGTTTTTTAGGTGATGGTTTTGGGGTATTTGTTCCCAATCCATCAAACCTTCATTTTTTGGTCTAGATAGCTTACAAAACACCATTGGAGGTTGTAATCCGATGATCCGGAGTCGAAGCTTCTTTGCTCGTGATTGACACCGCGGAAGATTTGGTTTTCTTCTCTTCCTCTTCTCTTTGTAACCACTTTTGTTGGGTTTGTTTGTAAGTTTACTCTAAACCTATGTATATTTGTTACTCTATTGTTGTATAAAGTTTGCTTTACAAATCTTAATCAGTGTTTCCTTAATCTTTTTGCTTAAATGCTTTGGATTTGTGTTGTTGTAGAAATAGACATCACAAATCTTGATTAGGGGAATATCTGTTAGCTTTTGATTCTAGATATAGGATTGGGGTTAACATCCATATAATATCTAAGTTTAATGTCTCTGTGTTGTTCGATCGGTTGAGACATCGTCGAAAGAGCAATATATTAGAACTCTCGTCGGTGTTACAGAAATGGACATTGATGTGAGGGATATGCGGTGATTCTGATAAGTATTGTAAATTCAGTGCGGCAGAGTGATAAATTTATGTTTGTGAGGAGTAGTTCAGATTCAAACCAGATAAGTTAGTCTCTATCAAGAATGTATTCTTTTTATGCTCATATGTTATATTTTCCTTGTTTACTTAAAACCCATTTAATCTAAACTCGTAACTAAGAATCCTTCGAACGGCAGTTCAATAGCACTGATCCATGTGGACACAATAAATTTCCCAGATAAATACTTCCAAAACTTTTGTTGCTTGCCGCTATACCTGTTTACGGTGATTTTCGGTAAACAACCGCTAGTCTTCCAAACTATAATAAATATGATTTGGTTACTCGCAGGATCGACTAGATTGATCCTAGGACATAGTAAAAAAGGTTGTTATTCATGATAGTTCGAATTATGTCTATGGTTGGCTTGTCTCGAAATAAGAAATACTTAATCAAAGAAATAAAGATTAGCAATCACCTTGTTATACACGAAAATATAACATCAGCAAAGGGTAAGATAAAGATAAAATATAAGACAAAACTGTAAAGTGCAAGAATCTTAAAGTGTAGAAACTTAAATGCTTCGAAACTAAATAGAATGAAAATAAAGAGTGCAGGAATGTAAATGACAGAAAGTAAACGAAATGCAGTAATATCAAAAGATACTTGAATAAAGAAAGATACAAATGTATTTAAAATGGTGTTGTGTCATACGTACATTTCTCAGCGAACTCGTTCTCTAAACACTTGATACTTGAGCATTATGTGAGTGATTTGTACAAAATGAACACACGGAATCCTAACATTAAGACCCTTATTTATACTAATTTCGACCCTAACGGTCCTATACTAATCTAACGCCACGTTGCCCACAAGAAAACCCTGGGATGCCATCTGTCTTTGTGCGGTTACACAAACTACTTCAAAATTCAAATCATCCCACCCGAATCTTCTTTCGACACGTAGCAACGCAACCAGAATCGAGAATGCCACGAAGACACGTTCAGCCTCAGTACTTTACGTATTTCCCAAAAACGTTTAAGTCTTTTAAAGATATTCTTCTTCGAATTAGCTCCAAGTCTAACCATCTTTATTCCAACTCAAACCAACATCCTCGAAACATGGCCGTCAGTAGCCATTTTTAAACTCAGAAATGGTCATCAGTAACCATCTTCCTTCGATTTGTAACTCTTCAAAGGATATTCTTTCCAAACGAAATCCCCAGCCAACAATACCGCTCTAACACTCAACACTTTGAACCTCTTGATCAACTTCATTTTCAACAAAGTTTTTCGTAGCACCTACATCAACAATATGATTAGGATTTAAAACATTATCAACATTCAAATCCCTACCTTGATTTTCAATTGGAACATCTTCGAAAGTGAGAGGGGTTGGAGAAATAGTAGTTGAGTCTGTATCAATCATTTCTTCATCTTCAAAAATCGGATCTTTATTCTTAATTTTATTGATGTCCTCAATGGTATAATCCTTTATGAATACAACATCACGACTACGAATAAACTTCCCTTTAACCGGATCAAAGAATCGATACCCAAACTCATCAAGTCCATACCTAACAAACACATATTTCTTCGACTTCTCATCCAATTTTGATCTTTCATCCTTCGGAATATGCACATAAGCCATGCACCCAAACACCCGAAGATGGTCGTAGGAAACATCTTTACCACTCCAAACATGATTTGGAACATAATACTTCAATGGAACACATGGAGTGAGGTTTAAAAGATGTACAACCATGCTCAATGCTTCTCCCCAAAAGTATTTCGACAACTTTGATTGAGAAAGTAAACATCTCACCCTTTCTACCAAAGTTCTATTCATTCGTTCGGCTAAATCATTCAATTGTGGTGTCTTTGGAGGAGAGTTTTGATGACGTATACCTTGGTCTTGACAATAATTGTCGAAAGGTCCTATATACTCTCCCCCGCTGTCTGTTCGGATACACTTAAGCTTTTTCCCCGTTTCTCTTTCAATCGATGTTTTAAACGACTTGAAGGTATCTAACACTTGATCTTTCTCTTCAAGGTATAGGCCTATTTTTCCGAGAACAATCATCGATAAAAGTCACAAAGTAATATGCACCACCAAGTGACCGTGTCTACATCAGACCACACACATCGGAATGTACTAATTCCAAAACCTCTGATTTCCTCTTAGGTTTGGATGACATAAAGGAAACTCTCCTTTGCTTACCCGCCAAACAATGTGAACACTTTCTCAACTTTGCATCGAAAACACCATACAACACATTCTTCTTAGCCAAAATACTCAAACCTTTTTCACTCATGTTAAGGCGGTAAAGCAGCAATCAACAAAAGTTTTGGAAATATTTATCCGGGAAATTATCGTGTCCACAAGATTAGTGTTACAGAATACCATTCTACAGAATCTTAGTTCTTGAGCTTGGGTTAAATTTGTTAAAGATAAAAACAGAAAAGTAAATATTAACATAAAAAAAATTCATTCTTTAGAGAGAAGCAATTTATGAAGCATGCATATAATCTACATATCACAAATTTAAACCTATCGACCAGTTGCACTCAACCTACAATACTCGTCAAAATCATCAAGCATCGCTCACACCCAAAGTCATTTCTAACCCAAAGTAGAAAGAACTATTATATCATCTCGGTGACGATCTCTCAGCCAACCTCAACAACACAGCAGACATCCATATCATTTCGTTTTACTCACTTCTGAGAGTTCCAAGACAACTGACTAACGTCATAATCATTTATGGCTCTACTTTCAAAACTTCTTATCATTTTCAAAGATGTCCTCTCAGAACTTACATTCCCACGTTCTATCATTACCTCATGATCATTACTCCTTTATACTAGGAGTAAAGCTAATAATTATTAGACCGCCGTTGGATTAAATCAACATCTGCCGCGTGTCTTTGACTGTTACCCAAAAGATTTAAAAGGGTTTCCGTTAAACCTTTAAATACTTGAACTTCTATCCTTGCATAACTTTCACTTCTATTTTCTTTATCCTCAACACAGAAGAGAAAAATCTTCTTTGTCCTCTTTTAACCTATTTCTCAAATCAAATTCACTCATGGCGTCTTCTTCGAATGCTCGTCAACCCATTCAAAAATTACAACGTCCTACACAGATAAAGAATCAAGAGAACCTTCCAGACTCAAATGACGCAGAGGCGCGCGCTATCTACGCTTCTCAGGTAATCATCCCTTTTGAACTTTCTGGAAAAACTCATGCTTTCATGGATCCGTTACCAGGAGGAAATAACCCCTCTTTGAGTAAATTCTTCCCTGCCTATTACAAAACTAGGCCCTTAGTTAGCAAGAATAAGATAGACGATGAAGGTCACCCAGTCTCAGCTAACCCTGATAGCCCAAAAGAGACCTCAACTGAAACTCCTTTGGCCTTAGAGAAAATTAGGTTAAACTATGTAACCAATTTTGTGAAAGTCTTTAGGTCAATCCCATTAGCAAAGGATCCTGAACTGTATTAATTATGCTTGGCTAACGAAGGTAGAAAAGCAAAAAGCGCCTTTCTGGAAACAACTAGGGATTTATGATTTAATCCAATTATCCAAAACAAGTTTAGAATATAACCAAACCATGTTAGTAGCGTCAGTTTACTTCTGGGATGCTTCTCACAATACTTTTCACCTTCCATGCGGGATGGTTACCCCTACCCTCTTTGATGTAGCTGCCATCACAGGGCTACGACCAACTGGGGAAACCTTCGACCCTAATTTCATGGATACTGACACCATCAATTTTAATGAAGCAACAGTCACCTATACTACCTTCATTCAACAATACCACAACGAAACGGACCCAGACGTTTCTGACGAAGAACACATAGCATTTCTAGCACTTTGGCTCTCGAGATGCGTCTTTTGCTCTAGGTCCATACAAGTAGCAAAAAGATATCTTTGCATGGCTAACTAGCTAAATGCTGGGATAAAGTTAAACCTAGGCCAGTTAATTCTAGGATTTCTTTATGAGAATCTTGGTGAAGCAACGGACCTTGTTAAGAACTACAAAACAGGATCTCTTCTTTTCGCTGGCCCTTTCTGGCTGTTGCAACTATGGCTTAATGCCACTTTTGAGGCTCACCTCCCATATAAAAATGTTGTGGATGAAGAAAGTGCAGACATAAAGGATCAAACAGTGGAAGGAACCAGATTGGCTTACCTAACCCCAAAGGAAGAAAGTGGCAAACTTCGTGAAACCTTCCTGGCATTCATAATGATGTTCGCTGAACGTTATCAATTCACTCCTTCGATGGATCCATTCGTACAACGTAAGGTGTGTCCCGAATGGTTTACTCGAGAGTTTCCAGCAACTTCTCCTAATCAACAAGCTGAATCTATGGCCATCTGGGAAGCTTTCCTTACCACAAAACTGTTATATCACCGACTTCGATCTTCAAAAAGTCATTGCTGTCTCCTTTGCTATCAACTCAATCTGGTTTCAAGACAATTTGGGCTGGTTCAACTCAAACCAAAGTGTTTGTATGACAAAAGGAATCACATGTGTCTACACACTTCGCATCTGGCAGAAGATGACTATGAATCAAAAATCTCCTGATATGTTGGCATCACCACTTTGTCTCCCGTTTCTTTCGAGCCTGCTTTTTATTCTACCATAGATTTTCATCAATGGTGGACAGAATATTATTCTACGCAAATATTCGATGCTAAAAGCCTTACTCGGGAACTAACTGAAGCTTTTGCTGATGTGCAGGAGAATTTCCAGAAAGGTACATCGACTCATATTAAAGAAATTCAAGCATTTCAAAAGTTCTTTGAAACTATCTACAGGCCTCATGACCTTAGTCGGACCATTCGTGAGGCTGCGTTTACTTTACGTGAAAAGTTTTCTGCTAAACTGGATAAGTTGAAATTGCCTACGTCTGTTCGACCTGAACTACGTTATAAAGTGGCTTTTGAACTTCATCCTCCAAAATTTCCTCCACTTCCTAGTGCTGATTTTGGGGTGGCCTTAAGCCCTCCTTTTCCAGACTGGTTTGTGTGTGGAAATCTCATAAAAATTCTTCGGGAAGAATCTAAAAAACACGCTGAACGAGTGGTCCCGACTAAGCATACCTTGGATATTTTCAAAGGACATCTTCATATAGATCTTGAGCACGTTCGCATTTTGACTCCAATACCTGAAGGTTTGGGTTTAGACAATCCTTCGACTAATTTTTCCTTTTTCATTGAAATACTGATTTATATTTTGTTCATAGCTGTTGTTCAAAAGAAGCAAATCAAGGAAGCCCCTGTACAAAAGGGTTCTGGAACTTCGAGGAACACCAGGGCAAGTGGGAGTGACTCTGTCACCACTGGCAAGAAGCCTACGGTACATGGATACCTTATATTTTAGCTTGTGAAATTTAATGAATGTCACTCACTTGGTTTTAATATGTACTTCAGAGCTCGAAACCTCCAGCGCCTTCGAAGCGAAAAGTTCCTCCAACAGCCGACTCAGACGATGAAGATAAATCTCCTCCTCGCACCAGACAAACGATAAAGAAAAAACAAAAAGCTGCCACCCCTTCAGCCAAAGGAAAGGGATCTGGGACTTTGAAGCTCACTTCTTCGAGTGACAAGGTATCTTCTGAGGACTCACCCTTGAAGGCTGCTAGCACTATCCCCATTGTGGAGAGTCATAAGTGCAGTCCAGACAACATTCCGACCAAGGTATTTTGGGTTTCACAATTTAACCATTTCTTTACACTCTAATTCTAATGATTAAGTTCACATTTTACCTTGTAAATGTAGGATGATGCTGGTACCCGCTACTTCTGATCTCAAAGCCTGAAGTTTACACATTGACCTTGACAACCTTCGAGGTAAATGTCCGCTCTTTCGAATGACAGATGGACTTTCTGCCCTTTTCTCTGTTTTGATCGATTCTAACTGTCCATCGCAGGTGTTTCTCAACACAAATCTCATGTGCTTTCTCCCGTTCTCGAAGACACTCAACCTCTTGCAACCATCATTCCGACTGCGTCTACTGAAGAAAGCCATTCAAATGATGAGTCTCCACCCATTCATCAAGATGAAACTATGGAGGAAAACCCGCAATGTTCGAATAGTGGTAACGCAGCTGGACAACCAACTGGCAGCGAAGACATTATATCTGAACAAGATGTTGCAGAAGAAACTTCCAAACTGCCTACACCTGGTTATAATGAAACTTCGAATCTTGGGACTACAGTCACTCCTGTGACTACTTCGAAGCAAGCCCCTGCGATGTCTACTCCCTCAGAACTAGAGCAACTCAAGAAAACTGATCATGTGAGCTTCCTCAAGACCATGATGAGTATTGATAGCGCTTCGTCCCTTGGAACTCCTTCGACTGTCTTGGCAGGTGCTGGTGACAAGGATGATATTCCTAAACTCCTTCATCAGATAAGGGAGAGGTTCTTTGAAACCAACCTCGTTGAAACTCTCAGCAAGGATTCCACCAAATATTATGGTCTAAACAACCTTTTGAAGAAAGTGGACTTACTTCTTGTTCCAGTGGAAGTCTCAGAAGTAATTGTTTTATTGAGTTCTCTAATTGAACAACTCCAATCTAATCTCCTTCGAAAACGGGATGTTGACGGACAACTCACAGCAAAAATGACTTCTCACAGTTTTTCATGGGAAGCTACTAACAATGCAACGAAGAAGGCTGACACCCTTAAGCTCGAGCGTTCGAAGAACCAGCGAGAATATGAAGAGTGTGAGACGAATATCAAAGCCTGGAAAAAGGAAATTGAGCAACTCAAAGGGAAGATAAAGGATGCCCAGTCTCGTCAGGCAGAAATCCAAAAAACCAATCAAGATGAATTAAATGAAGTGGCGTAGTCGGGGATTCGACACTTCGAGACGGCACAGAAGCTAGTGCCAGAGATCGAAGAACTAAAAAGACAACAGGCATTAATCGAACGTCACAGGTCCTTATGGGAGATCCAATACTCGAAGATAAAAGATAATCTTCCCAAATATTTTAATTAGCCACTTTGGACCTTAGATTACTCTTCTTGTATTCCGTACTTAGTTTATTTTGTAATCGAACTTCCTCCAAAATCTATATGCAATTTTATCTCTCGTACATCTAACTTTGCAGTTGTCATGAGTAGTATTTTAGCAATTCTTAAAATTTGCCAAAATATATTTTTATTTGTCACAGTGATTTTAATAAATTTAACCACGTGACATGATTACCCTTCGCAGCCCTTTGAGCCTAGACTTGACGTTTCTACTACCCTTAGTCGTAACCATCATTGAAAGATGACGTCACCTTTTTCAAAACGTCTATTTGAGACGTGCGTGCATCAGTTCTCATCATGATTACACTTCAACTTCCAAGGGCGGGAAACGGCGGAAGCCATAACTTCTCTTTAGAATACCAAACGCAGTCCAATCAAACATTTAAAAATGAACCGTTCCTTTACTGCCAACTTATTCTATATAAAGGGTTGGCATTCTATTTCTTCCTTCACACTTTCTTCAAACTCTTGCCCAAAATTTTGTTTCTTCTTGCATTCTCTCAAATACAGAGTCAGATAAAACCTTTTCCAACCTTTCTTCTCCAAATGGCACTACCCCTAACTCACGCTAACATCAGGGCTTGCATGAAGAAAGAATTCAAACTCTCTGAAGAAGAACTTGATGAAAACTTTATAAGTATCAGCGCCCTCTTTGCTAACCAAAAGCTTGAGTTTTACCATGAAATCCTGGAGGGATCTGTTTATCCCAATATGTTAGCGGACTTTTGGATGTTTGCGTCTCTGCGCATAGATCCGGAAGGCAGAACCACTATCGTCTCTGAGGTTCGAAGGGCCCATATTACTATCACTCCCTCCACCATCTCCAACCTACTAAGATGCAATAACTCTGGAGAGACTTTTGATGACAATGCCTTCAACATGACCACCCATCTTATGTTGAGGACTCTTATGGACAATGATCCTTTCAGCACCAAGGTCATTAGGGTTTGGCACCAACTCCTCGTGGGCAACTTTCATCCACGAAACCATGATCAAAATAGCATCATGGTGGAGGATTTGGAGTTTATACTCTGTGCCCTCCGTGGGAAGAAAATTAACTTTCCTCGGATGATATTCAAAGGACTTGTTGAAGCAGTTTCTATGGCTACTGCTCGGCAAGGTGTAGTAACATGTCTTCCATATGGAAGATTCTTGTCCTACATGTTCCTTAAAAAGGGGATAGTGAGAAGGATGCGTAGATCTGGATCCTTGGACATGTTCGAGGCGGAAAGCTTGCCCCTGCTGTCCCTAGAGGGTTTAGATCAAAGGATCAACTAGGAGGTGGGTTGTTTTAGGCTTCATGTTTTGAATTTTGTAATCCTCAATGTTCTTGGGAACCACCTTCTCTATAACGAATGTACTCCTTTGATATTAATGAAAAATATTTTGATGTTTCTTTGTCTTCTTACTGTATTTACCATGCATGTTTGTTTGAACATACAACCATTTTGGTGTTAGTTCAACCATTTTGACCTACGTAATATACTTCGAATATCTACGTTTTTGCAAGAATCTTTACTTCATGCATGCTTGGTTTGTATCTTTTCAGATACTTCTCATTTACTCTTAAGATCCAGCGATCTTCTGCTAGTTCTTCTATCTCATAAGCGTTATTTGAGAATACTTTTAAGATTCGAAAGGGTCCCTCCCAGTGTGGGGACCATTTACCAAGTGCTTGATTCTTTCGATCTATATGTAAAATAACTTTCCAAACGAAGTCATTATTGATAAACGTTTTACCTTTCACCTTTTTGTTGTATGCTCTGGACACCCTTTCTTTTTGTCTTTTTATAATCTCCAACGCTCGAAGTCTGTCTTCGTCCAAGTCTACTAATTCGTTCATCATCAATTCCCAATACATGTTTGGAGGGTTTATGCCTATCTTTGTATCCGAACTGACTGCAAATATATCTCAATTGGGAGTACTGCATCATGTCCAAACGTCAGTTGGAAAGGCGTAGTGTTTGTAGCTTCTTTTGGAGATGTTCGACAAGCCCAAAGTGCTTGGTCCAAAGTTTTGTGCCAACTCTTGGGTTTTTTCCCTACATGTTTCTTTATGAGACCAATTATTATCTTATTTGCTGCTTCGACTTGTCCATTTGCCTGAGCATAGTAAGGTGTGGAAGTAAACAACTTGAACCCCATTTCTTTGGCGAAGTCCTGCATCTTTCGCCCAGTGAACACTGATCCTTGATCTGTGGTTATACTTTCTGGGATTCCGAATCTGTATATAATGTGTTTTTGAATAAACTCCATCACAGCCTCTTGATCTACATTCGCAAGTGGTATCGCTTCGACCCATTTTGTGAAGTAATCTATTCCTACTAGTATGTATCTTTGACCCTTAGAAGACTTGGGGTGAATTTCTCCAATTAAATCTAGTGCCCAACCTCTAAAAGGCCATGGTTTGATTATTGAACTTAACTCATTCGCTGGAGCGTGTTAAATACCTGCATGTTCTTGACATTCTTGACATCCTTTTCAAATTCTATGCAGTCTTTTAACATAGACGGCCAATACATTCCATATCGAAACAGAAGCCATTTCATTTTGTGCCCCGCTTGATGTGCACCACACGCTCCACTATGTACATTTGAGAGAGCCAAATATGCTTCTTCTTCACCCAGACATTTTAACAAGTCTCCTTCAGGAGTTTTCTTGAACAATTCGTTCCCCATCAGGAAATATGATAAGGCTCTATATTTCACCTTTCTATCCGTGTCTGTCGAAGGATCTTTTAGATAGTTCACAATTGGACTCCTCCAATCTGTGTCTGCTAAAGAGTCTATATTTAATACTTCAAACTCCTCTTTGTTGGCAAAACCTAATTGTGAGTTCTCCAAGTCACTTGGGGAGAGCCTGGTAGCCGTTGCCTTGCCTCTTACTTCGATCAGCTCTTCTAGTTTTTCTTTTGATACCCTGTATCTTGAAGGTAACTGTGCCAAATCATTTACTTCTTGACTTTTCACCCTTGAAACGTGATTTAAATCCACGTACTCAAATTTTTTGAGCAGCCTATTTGCTATGACAAAATACATGGTCAAATTTTCTTTGATACACTAGTATTCTTTCGTCAACTGCTTAATCACTAGTTCAGAGTCTCCTTTAATTTCGACTCTAGTTGCCCCCAATTCTAACAAAGCTTCAAGTCCAGCAATCAGTGCTTCGTATTCAGCTTCGTTGTTGGAGCATAAGGGACCTTCAATTTTGTACTTAAGCTTTGTTGGAATTCCATCAGGAGAAATTATTAGTACTCCAACGTCAGTTCCTTCTTTAAGGGTTGAACCATCGAAGTATAGCTTCCAAGGCTTCAAGTCTACATATTGTTGAGGGTTCTCAACTACTGCATGGTTAACAATGAAATCTGATACAATCTGACCTTTCATTGCCTTAAGAGGTTGAAATGTCAGTGAGTACTCAGTAAGGGCTAGAGCCCATTTGCCAATTCGACTATGCAATATTGGCTTTGATAGCATGTGTTTCATCACATCACTATGAGACGAAACATAAACATCAATTGGCTTTATATAATACTTTAGTTTGATACAAGAGAAATATAGACAAAGGCAGAGTTTTGCTATTGCACTATACCTAGTCTCTGCATCATTGAGTACTCTACTTAAGTAATAAATGGCTCTTTTGATGCCATTTTCATCTTCATGACGCTGAAATATACAGGCGCATGTGTTTCTTCCCATTTGGGGGAGATAAAATTGGTGGATGCATCAAGTATTGCTTTATCTTCTCGAAAGCTTCTTGATGTTCGGCACGCCATTCGAACTTTCCTTGCTTTAGTCGAAGTAAAGGAGAAAAAGCTTGTGTGCGTCCACTCAAGTTAGAGATGAATCTTCTCAAGAGGTTTATCTTTCCCAGTAAAGACTGTAATTCTTTCTTCGTGGATGGAGGCTTTGTTTCCATAATAGCCTTTGTTTTATTTTGATTAATTTCTATTCCCTTTTTGTGGACAACGAAGCCCAGGAAATCTCCAGCCTGCACAAAGAAAGCACACTTAAGGGGGTTCATCTTTAAGCCATATTTTCTCATTCTTTCGAATGATTGGCTCAGATGATCAAGATGACTGTAATCTGAAACAGATTTCACAACGATGTCATCTATGTATACTTGCATGAATGTTTCTATAAAATCATGGAATATAGAATTCATTGCTCTTTGATAAGTTGCCCCAGCATTTTTTAAACCGAAAGGCATTACAACCCACTCGTAAGTGCCTATTGCCCCTGGACAACGAAAAGCCGTTTTAGACACATCTTCTTCTGCAATGAAGATCTGATTATATCCAGAATATCCATCCAACATACTTAGATATTCGAAGCCTGCGGCTGAATCTACTAGCACTTCTGCCACAAGCATGGGATATTCATCTTTAGGCGTTGCTGCATTAAGATCACGAAAATCTATGCATACTTTTAATGAACCGTTCTTTTTAATAACCGGCACAATATTAGCAATCCATTCGACATACCTCGTAGTTCTGTTGAACTTGCATCGTAGAAGTCTTTCAACCTCTACTTTGATCATCGAATGAATTTCTGGTGTGAACCTTCTAGGAATTTGCTTGATGGGCTTTTTTCCTTCCTTTATGGGCAACTTTAATTCGACCAAATCTCGCCCTAAACCAGGCATCTCGTCGTAATCCCATGCGAAGCAATCTTTGTTCTCCTTCAACAACGCGATGACTTTTGCCTTCAAGGTTGGCTCTAGTTTTGCACTGATGTATGTTACCCTCCTCTGATCTCCATCTCCGAGATTTACTTCTTCGAGTGGGTCTTGGGCTAACATTTTGATATTCGCCCCCATTGGGTCTTTCTCGAATCCCAAAGGCTCTTCGTCGTAGATTGCATCCAGCCTTTGACTCATCTCCTCTCCTGAGATTTCTTTGACTTGAACTGGATCTTCGAGGAACTGGGGGGTAGGATGTATTCCAGAATCCCTCGTTTGTGTTTCTCTTTGAACCGTACTGACCGTCATGTGTGATAACTCAGCTTCGAGAGCCGTGTTTCTTTTGTTATCGGCTATGTAAGCCAAAATCTTTTCGAAAAAAGATGCTTCAGACATGACCAACATCGTCATCCCAGCCTATTGGCCGTATTGTTGGTGAATGCTCCACCGATGAGGTATCTTCAGGACCGTCCATTATCTCTCAATTCCATTGGAATCCAATAGGATGTAAAGACAAATAGTATAAAGCATTTCTGTTTGGAGTGTATATATCTTCAGCAGCATGGCAAGGTCCTATGTTCGCCAAATTCCTGTCGAAACTAGTTTTATTGACCTGATTGACTTCAGCCATGTAGTAACTTTGATCTCCTTCGATGTTCTCTACTATGCCATCTTCTCTCCAAATGGTTAGTCTTTGATGCATCGTCGAAGGCATAGCCGCCACTCCATAGATCCACTCTCTTCCAAGCAAAAGATTGTAATTAGCCTTTGCTGGTATCACCATGAACATCGTTGGCCTGGTGACGGAACCCACAGTTAAATTCACTTGAATTACTCCTAAGGTTTGCCCTATCTTGCCTTCATAGTTGGACAGAACCATGTTATGTGGTCTTATATCAGTATCGAACATACCAATTCTCTTCAACATGTATTGGGGCATTAGGTTCACTGCTGCTCCCCCATCTACTAAGACTTTGTTAATGCCAACATTCTCAATATTGGCTCTTATATAGAATGGTTTAAAATGATTCCTCATACCTTCATCAGGCCTTTCGAAGAAAGCGTTCTGCTCTTCGACTGCCCCATTGTTCAGCACATAATAACACACAGGTCTGTGTCTTGCCATCTCTTCCTCATCAGCTTCCTCACAATCCTCAACTTCTGTTTCTTGGTTAAACTCATGAGGGAGTACTGACACAACATTGCAATTTAGGTTTGTCGACGATACTCCGTCTGATTCAAAATCGTTTGTCATCCTATCGTCTTCCTTCTAAGGGCTGGAATGCATTTTTTCTTCTTCTTTCTCATTTTCAGAATCGAACAGCTTACGCTCCACTGGAGGTTTATTTGTCCTTTCCCCCTGCAATGGGATTTGATTGCTACTTGATTCTCCAGTCTCCCTTGGTTTGTATTCCCTTTGGGCTTTCTTCATCCTCTGGTGCCTTCTCCATTGTGATCTGGACATAGGATTTTTGCCTTTGTAGTTCTCCAACCTGTACATCTCTCAATTGGAAGTCTTGAATTGCTTCCTATATGCCATTGCAGTTCTTCCTCCTTGGTCCCAACTTTGCCATTTGTTGGTTCTGGCACCAGCTTGCATCCATCTATCCCTGGGTATGTCGGTAGGAACTTTGAATGTGACCCTTCGAGCTCTAGGGTGTGGGCTGTCAGGCCTCCTTGATGGGGTCCTGATATCGAACCCATACAAGTTGCGACGAAGTCCTTGAGTTTCCCGATCCATGTAGAGATACACCCTTTCGAATGATCTTGCTAGTAATTCATCATAAACTGCTCCACACCTAGGGCACAATGCAATCTCAGAGTTATCATTGTGACATCTAACCAAGAAACCGACCAAGCTTTCTTCAGCCCTTGGGTACACCTTCAACAATAAGTTTCCTCCTCTCCAAGGCTGCTCCATTCTTTCTCGCAGGGCCCTCTCAAAATTGGCTTGAACCCTTCAATTCAGCATAACTGAACATCTTGGGCACATCAGCATTTTTCCACCATTTTTCACATGACAATCCCAGAGATAATCCTTCAGACTGTTCCCTCTTGGTGGAGTTTCAATATTTCCTTTCTCCCTTATCAACCATTTTTCTAGTTCCTCTATTTCAGATAAAGGTCGTCTAACATTGACCATGTTAACAACTGCCAGAGAAGCCTCGGAAATTCGTATCTGCTAAAGCTTCACTGTGAGGTCTTTAGTGGCCTCACTTGTTTTTCCTTTCAGATCTTCAGTCATCTCAGCATCAAAGGATTCTTCAACATCAGTATTGAAGATCGAATTGGCATTTAGGCTTTCAGTATGTCATACCCCAAAATTTGCCCTCCCATATTCCATTCACAATAATGCAAAGCTCAAGGTTCAGTCCCAAAGATCACTCACTCCAAAGTCCAAGATGATCCATAGTCAACTGGTTTGACCTAAAAAGTCAACCATCACCAGAGCATAGTCAAAGCTTCCCAATTTTGGTCAACATCTAGTATGTGAAGTACAACCATCATTTGATCAAAGATTGATCATGATTCCATTAATAGAAACTCAGAGATGAACAAATACACAAAGGTTCAAATTAGGGTTTCTTAGGAGAAAGTCAACCCAACTTTGACTGGGCATAACTTTCACATGGAACATCAAAAATTCCCCACTCAAAGCCTATGTTGAAGGAAATTGGATTATCTACAAATTTGTCTCTCACAAGCCAGGGCTAGAAATGATTCATTTGAGAGATACAGTGCAAAAGATTACAGGTCCTTTTCAGGCATCCTCCAAAAGCAGTTTTTTGTCAAAGAGGATATGATCAAGATAAAAGCCCCAAATGAAAAATATGTTCCAAAGTGGCTTGTAGAGGACCTCTTGAGGTTTCCAAAAAGTATTAGAACTCCCTCATAGCTTAAAACTTGAGTGAGATGTGATCGATCAAAGTCGGGTGATTTTTGAGGACCAAATGTGAAAAAAAAGAAGTTTCAAATTGAGAAATTTTACAAATGGGCCCATGTTTTACAACTCAAACTCGATCCACAAATTACCCAAACCCCATGCCACAAATTTTACTTTCTATTTAATTAGTATATAATTTTATTTCATTTTTTAATGATTTAAAATAAGTTAATTAAAAGAAAATCAAATATTTTGTTGGAAAATATATTTTGGTGATTTCCAATTAATATTAATGACAAAATATGTGGCAATTTTCGTGACAATTGGATTGAGAAAGAATAAGTGAGGTTTTGGCCAAAATAGAAAGATTATATTCAAAGAAAAGATCAATTTTCATAAACATGGAAATATTGGATACAAATGCTTTGGGCTTTGTTTGTTAACCTAATTCTTTTGTCCTATAAGTATACAACACTTAGCAACAGAATAGGGGTGACAAATTCGGGAGAGAGGCAAGGGTGCAAGGAAAAAAAAACTTCAAAAACACCAATTCGGTTTCAAAGAATCTGGAGTTTTCAAGGAGATTTGGGCATTGCAGAAGCTTCATCGAAGTATTCTGAACGTGAGGGAACACTTGCATAGCAACAACACCCCCAGAATTTCTCCACACGAGCCCTGGTATGTCGTACTGAATTTTGCATTGACTAGGCTAATCCTTGCGTTTTTACGTGAAATTGTTTGTGTGTTATGCTTTGTTACCATGTGGGGATCGTTTCTGGATGTTCCCATTGAAGTTTGCATGACTTAAGCGCGTTTGGCCATTGAAGGCCGAGCTAGGTTTTTTTGATTTCAATTTGGGGCTTTTTGATAGGCGTTAAATTAGAGGGATTCAAGGGCGTAATTAGGTTCGTGAGGTCAAAACGAAGAAGATAGTGGGGTCGCGAAACGTTTATTTCTGCATAGGGGCTAATCGTTATTATTGAGGTTAGTTTGCTACAAATAAGATTGTAGCAAATTCGTAGCGAAAGTTGCAGTCTTTTTGGTGGATTGGGGAAGAAGATGACTGCGTGGCAGCGTACCATTGGGTCATTTAAAATCCGCGCGCGTTCCCTCCATGATTCCTTTTGTTTCTTTTATAATTTAACCAAAGTAATAGTCAAACGCGTGAGCAGCTGGGTTGAGTTGGTAAAGCGTGCGTGGTGTTCACTCGAGGGTCCAGGGTTCGATCCCTGGCCCTTTCATACTATTTTTCTTGGATTTTCCTCTCTGATTCCATGCGCCCTACACCAAAGACTTTACCGTGAGCCCTCACAGATCCAACCCTTGATTATCCATCCATCCAGATCCAACGCACCCAGAACCTGGTCCCATACCATGCGCCAAACTAATAACCACACCTAATCCTAATCTCAACAAACCAAAAATAATTTAAATTATTTATTTGTTTAAATTAAAATACTTTTAAATATATTTATTAATATAATAATAATTGTTTTTTAAATAAATTATTATATGATATTTATATTAAAAGTTCTAATTTGTTGTTCGTGCCGATTAAATCGATTAATCGCTATGGTCAACAATAATTTTAATTAAAATGCTATTTAAATAAAATCCAAATCAAATTATATTCGATTAAATGGTTGCAATTATCTTATTGATTGTGATGATTAATCCCCCCTTGTTCTAAATTTAATTTGTTATTATTTGTAATCGTATTAATCGGTTATGAGGGGTAACAATACAAAATAAAATTCACAAAAATAAAACACATTAATTCATTATTAGTGATAATCGAATCAATCGATTTGAATTGGTAATGGTGCAAAACCCATAATCTCTTAACTATGGTGATCAAACCTATTGATCATTGCGGTTAATTGTGCCAAATCAGGGTTGTACGCCCGAATCTTAAAATATTTCTTAAATCCATTCAAAACCACAATACTAAACTGTGGATTTTCATCCTCATCAATTAGACAATTCAAAAAACGCTTTTCAAAGCACAAACAATTTCAAACACTTTCAATTCTAATTCTAAGGCGTACAACCCTCCCCGAACTACGTAGACTCTGATCCTCCCTAAGGAGGTACGTAGGCACTTGGCAACAAGGCGAGTCCCCCTCCCTAAAATCTCAATTTTTCCCCTATTCAATTCCTTAGCCATAAACCTTTATCTTTGAATGTTAGCCTTTAGGAAAGGGTTGAGGGTGCCTAGCACCTTCCCTCGACCTGAATATAGTATCTTACCCTGATCTCTATACTGCGTAGGGTTTCCTATTCGCTCTTCAGAATAGGTGGCGACTCTAAATCTATATTTTTAGGGCAGGTTGCTACAGCTGACGACTCTGCTGGGGATAACTATGGTGGTGAATACTGTGCTCCTATAGGTCTAAGGTTTTGGCAGGGTTTAGGTTCTGGCGAACTATTTAAGTTTTGGCAAACTTTTTAGGGTTTGGCTAATTCGCCATTTTTATGGTTTGTGTTTCGTTTTATTTTTATTTATTTCTGCCTAAAATTATTTAATTATATATGTTTATATATTTGCATTTAATTGCATAAATGTTATATTATATGCACTGTTGTGTTATTATGTTGTGTTAAAACCCTAAGTGTGGGAGTTAACTTTGAGATCAATAGGGGAGTATGAATCGCCTACGAGTCTCATTGATAACTCCACTCGGAGTGGGTTAGGTATTTGGAAAGGTCCGAAACGAAGCTTGACTTTGTGGAGGGCTGGACTGGATACTTAGCTGATCTCTCCGGGAACCTACCCCAAAAATTCGAACCTCATGGATAAAATGAGTTGTTCTAAAATCCGAAGAGACAAAAAGTCTCGGAGGCTACGAACGACCCCATGAGACCTTTTAGAACCCCCTATTAAAAGGTTGGATCCCAAGAGCCGCTACGTCGGACCTATGAACCTATGTGATTATGTGCTATATGTATATATATGTGTTGATCATTTTTTTATTATTTCTTTTTTTCATTCATCATACATCAGGGGCATTCTTGCATCATATCTTATTCAAAAAAAAAGAGAAGGAAAAAAAAGGATATCATACATATCATGCATGGCATACACATCATTTTCATGGCATTAAGAGAAGATTTCTCTTCTATCTCCAGAACAAGGGACCATTGGGAAGGATAACCTAACATCCCGACCGTCTTATCAAACAAGGTTTCAGCAAAAGAGATCAATGGATCAGCTGGAACAGAATCAAGCCGCTCTTCGTGAGGAGATGGATCAACTGAAGGTTATTATGGAAGAAGTTAAAGGAGGTATGACTCAGATGCTAGGATTCGTGAAGGCCCTCCTGGATAAACAAGAAAAAGCAAAAGAGGTTCAGTCTGGGGATACCCTAGTTCAGGATGAGATCCCTAACGACGAAAACCCGCTGCTAGGATTTGTTTCAGGCTTTGGCCCAGCTAAGGATAAATCTCAGGCCCGATCTGTCAGGAGGGCTATTCAGTTCCAAGAGAAAGGAAAGACCTCCCAAGAAGGATTTGTCCCCACTCCACAAACCAAAGGGACAACCCGCATAGTTCGCATTCCTGCTAGCAATGTCCCTAGGGATGATGATTACCTGGATCTACAATACGGAGTGCAAGAGGTGGACAACACAGACCAAACACCTCAGACATAACAGTCTATCCCTAACTCTGGGGAAGACTCCAAGGACAGTGAACAAATCAAGGTGGCTAGAAGAAGGATTTCTTAGATCATTAGTTTTGTTTTCATTCACAATTTCTTTCCGTTTGTTTAAACATTAGTCTTATGACATATGCTATGTACTTTACAACAATCATTAATGCATTGCTTACGTTTGTCTTGATTCATTCCTAGTGTTCTCACTATATTTAAAACTGTGTTTTTACTCGGTTTTCTTCTTTGTGATATTCAACTCTCGATTAAAGTCGTACACCTTTTGAGGGAGAATGACGAAAACGATACCACAATTTCATACACTACGCTTTCGAACAGACCGTGTTGACGATGTACAGGCATTGTTTCAATTCCTAAATAACGGAGATATAAGGATGTTAATCCCTTGTCAACCCCTTTGAGCCTAAAGAAGTAGGAGTTTTTCTTCGTATAAAATAAAACCCTTAATATATAACCTGGGGTAGGGTAGCTGCTCAGTTAACTTAATTATTCCAAACTGTTCCTTTGAACATAACCACCGATGGTTCTCCGTCATGATTAAGCCTGGCAGTCAATATCCGCAAAGAAAAAGAGAAAGCAATGCAAAAGCCTGCTGAGTCAAAACCTATTAAGGAGACTTAGGCAACATTGGGGCATCCCGCTGACTGCAGTTTTAAAACAAACAGTTCAGGCAAAGTTAGGGATAATAAAGTCGAAAAGAGGTCACTATATACCCATGACAAAAGAAAAATATTATAAAAAGAGGATGATTGTCTTTGCAGATAAACCTTTGGTTTTTGAACCATCATAAATGTCAATGTTATAATTCCCAAAGTCTTTTGGAGCCTAAATGCATAGTCAACTGAGCATAGGACCGGAGAACATCATGAAGATGGGGATGGGTACAAAAAAACTTTGAGCCTCTATCTTTTGTCTCTTTAAACCGTGAACCAGGCCACGTTACAACCTTTAAAAGTCCTAACTGAAGCATGGTTAGTTCGAAAGCATACCGTTTCCAAAGGTATCCCGACTCCTTAAGGTCTACTATAACTCTTGAGTTGATATCATTTTCTCACAAAAAAAAACTTTGTTTTACTTAAAAAAATGTTTTTAAACTTTCAAGACAGACATATGCATTCGCATCTTATGAATTTCATTACAAAGTACACGTGTCTATGTGGATTTAAATGTTAACATCAGGGAGAAGTTGCATGGAGCATGGCTAATGACTAAAAATCCTACCGACGGATGAAATAGCGTCCAAAAAAAGAAGCTTATCAAAAGAAGAAACATCTCTTACACATGACTGAGATAGCTGAGGTGCACACGGGGCATAACTCGTCATTATCCCATTTACATGGGGCAATCAAATCAAGATCCATAGAATCTCTTAAGGACGCTGAATAGCCCATGGGGCAAGCCCATTACCTGGAGGCACGTTGCAAAGGTCACTCAGTATCAGATGGTGTCAATGCCAGTCTCAAATCCTTTCCAGGAACCTTTATAGGATACTTCTCAATCTGTCCATATAGTCTTCTTTAAGACATGTTCAAATACTTCTCACCCTTTTTAGGAGCCTTTTTCAGACAGTCTTTTAAAGACCCATCTTCTTATCCTTTCTATTTTCAAACCCTTGCAGACAGTCTTCTCTAAGACATGTTCCTTTCCAAGAACCTTTTCTAGGTAGTCTTCTGTAAGACATCTCCTAACTTTTTTCAGTAAGTCTTTTAAGACATATTCAAACTTCTCTTATGCTTTCAAGAACCTTGTCAAACTTTGTTTAAAGTACCGAGTCTTCTCTAAGACAGTTCACCATCCTCTTTAGGGTGATTTTCTTCAAGATATCTTTTCCTAAGTTTTGTTTAAAACGCCACAAGGAAAAAACAGTCTCTATCCTCTATAGGAATATTTTGACCCTCTGTACAAACACATCCCATTGAGCTTTGTTTAAAGCACAGTCTTATTTAAGACAATTTCCCATTCTTTCCAAGGACCTCTTCAGGTAGTCTTATAGAAGACATCGACTCATTCTGAGTACTCAGCAAATCGCTATCCGTCAGGCGCTACCGAAACACGTGACTCACTCTGAAAAGCATCTGCTTCACATCCAACACTTACAATCAAGAATCCTATTGACTAGGGGCATTCTTTTCCAAGAATTCAAACACCGGGGCAATACATATTCAGGCAAGACATGGTGAAATTTGAGTTCTCTCTAAGGGTCCTTCCTCCAGGTTAAAGGGCACGTCTCCAAATTTCTGATATTCGAGAAGTCACACTGGCATCATACAAAGAGCATTGTTGCATAATTGATCTTCCCACGCTTGTACCATTTACATCCCGCAGTGTGGGGTAGGCATACATGCATAATTCTCATTTATTTTGAGAATCTCATTACATGACACATGCATCATGACATTGCATAAAACTAACGCTGCCTTTTCAGGTCACTTCATAATCAAAAGGATGTTATCATCCAATTACAGTACAAATACGATCGTATCAATGATTCAATCTCAACATATACAATTCCAGATACCTCATTCCAAGTCTTTCTTCAAAGACAATCCAGAAGCAATCAAAGAATTTCTTACCTCTCCAGGTAGTCTTGTCCAAGACAATTATCCTAACCTTTCCAAGCAGTCTTGTTTAAGACGTATCCTAACCTTTCTAGGCAATCTTGTTTAAGATGTATCCTGTCCGTTCTAGGTAGTTTTGTTTAAAACGTATCATATCCTTTATAGGAGCCTTTCTAGGTAGTTTTGTTTAAAACATTCCACGCCCTCTATAGGAATCTTTCTAGATAGTTTTGTTTAAAACGTATCGTATCCTTTATAGGAATCTTTATAGGTAGTTTTGTTTAAAACATTTCATATCCTTTATAGGAACCTTTCTAGGCAGTTTTGTTTAAAATATCTCGCATCCTCTATAGGAACCTTTCTAGGCAATTTTTTTAAAACGCTTTCAAATCCTCTCTAAAGACCTCTTTAGGTAGTCTTCTTTAAGACATTCTTTTTCCAAAAAACCTCTTCAGGTAGTCTTCTTCAAGACATTCTTTTTCTGAGGACCTTTCCAGGTAGTCTTTTCTGAGACAAGCATCGTCATTTCCAAAAAAAAAACCTTGCCAGGTGGTCTTCTTGAAGACAAATTTTCATATCCATCCCAGAAACCTCTTCAGGTAGTCTTATGTAAGACGTTACTTCTTCTCTCCTCAAGATACAATCAAATAATCCAGGGCTGAAAAGCATATGCTTTAGACAAGTACCTTACCAGGCGAATGGATGGCATCTATAAGCCCATCTCCCACAAATCTCCTTTCCTATGCAAGCAAATTTCAGGGCATTTTAGTGTCCAATCGTCTTCCACCTCTTCAGGTTCAAGAAGATTGAACAGGGGCAACTGTCATACCCCAAAATTTTCCCTCCCATATTCCATTCACAATAATGCAAAGCTCAAGGTTCAGTCCCAAAGATCACTCACTGCAAAGTCCAAGATGATCCATAGTCAACTGGTTTGACCTAAAAAGTCAACCATCACCAGAGCATAGTCAAAGCTTCCCAATTTTGGTCAACATCTAGTATGTGAAGTACAACCATCATTTGATCAAAGATTGATCATGATTCCATTAATAGAAACTCAGAGATGAACAAATACACAAAGGTTCAAATTAGGGTTTCTTAGGAGAAAGTCAACCCAACTTTGACTAGGCATAACTTTCACATGGAACATCAAAAATTCCCCACTCAAAGCCTATGTTGAAGGAAATTGGATTATCTACAAATTTGTCTCTCACAAGCCAGGGCTAGAAATGATTCATTTGAGAGATACAGTGCAAAAGATTACAGGTCCTTTTCAGGCATCCTCCAAAAGCAGTTTTTTGTCAAAGAGGATATGATCAAGATAAAAGCCCCAAATGAAAAATATGTTCCAAAGTGGCTTGTAGAGGACCTCTTGAGGTTTCCAAAAATTATTAGAACTCCCTCATAGCTTAAAAATTTAGTGAGATGTGATCGATCAAAGTCGGGTGATTTTTGAGGACCAAATATGAAAAAAAAAGAAGTTTCAAATTGAGAAATTTTACAAATGGGCCCATGTTTTACAACTCAAACTCGATCCACAAGTTACCCAAACCCCATGCCACAAATTTTACTTTCTATTTAATTAATATATAATTTTATTTCATTTTTTAATGATTTAAAATAAGTTAATTAAAAGAAAATCAAATATTTTGTTGGAAAATATATTTTGGTGATTTCCAATTAATATTAATGACAAAATATGTGGCAATTTTCGTGACAATTGGATTGAGAAAGAATAAGTGAGGTTTTGGCCAAAATAGAAAGATTATATTCAAAGAAAAGATCAATTTTCATAAACATGGAAATATTGGATACAAATGCTTTGGGCTTTGTTTATTAACCTAATTCTATTGTCCTATAAGTATACAACACTTAGCAACAGAATAGGGGTGACAAATTCGGGAGAGAGGCAAGGGTGCAAGGAAAAAAAAACTTCAAAAACACCAATTCGGTTTCAAAGAATCTGGAGTTTTCAAGGAGATTTGGGCATTGCAGAAGCTTCATCGAAGTATTCTGAACGTGAGGGAACACTTGCATAGCAACAACACCCCCAGAATTTCTCCACACGAGCCCTGGTATGTCGTACTGAATTTTGCATTGACTAGGCTAATCCTTGCGTTTTTACGTGAAATTTTTTGTGTGTTATGCTTTGTTACCATGTGGGGATCGTTTCTGGATGTTCCCATTGAAGTTTGCATGACTTAAGCGCGTTTGGCCATTGAAGGCCGAGCTAGGTTTTTTTGATTTCAATTTGGGGCTTTTTGATAGGCGTTAAATTAGAGGGATTCAAGGGCGTAATTAGGTTCGTGAGGTCAAAACGAAGAAGATAGTGGGGTCGCGAAATGTTTATTTCTGCATAGGGGCTAATCGCTATTATTGAGGTTAGTTTGCTACAAATAAGATTGTAGCAAATTCGTAGCGAAAGTTGCAGTCTTTTTGGTGGATTGGGGAAGAAGATGACTGCGTGGCAGCGTACCATTGGGTCATTTAAAATCCGCGCGCGTTCCCTCCATGATTCCTTTTGTTTCTTTTATAATTTAACCAAAGTAATAGTCAAACGCGTGAGCAGCTGGGTTGAGTTGGTAAAGCGTGCGTGGTGTTCACTCGAGGGTCCAGGGTTCGATCCCTGGCCCTTTCATACTATTTTTCTTGGATTTTCCTCTCTGATTCCATGCGCCCTACACCAAAGACTTTACCGTGAGCCCTCACAGATCCAACCCTTGATTATCCATCCATCCAGATCCAACGCACCCAGAACCTGGTCCCATACCATGCGCCATACTAATAACCACACCTAATCCTAATCTCAACAAACCAAAAATAATTTAAATTATTTATTTGTTTAAATTAAAATACTTTTAAATATATTTATTAATATAATAATAATTGTTTTTTAAATAAATTATTATATGATATTTATATTAAAAGTTCTAATTTGTTGTTCGTGCCGATTAAATCGATTAATCGCTATGGTCAACAATAATTTTAATTAAAATGCTATTTAAATAAAATCCAAATCAAATTATATTCGATTAAATGGTTGCAATTATCTTATTGATTGTGATGATTAATCCTCCCTTGTTCTAAATTTAATTTGTTATTATTTGTAATCGTATTAATCGGTTATGAGGGGTAACAATACAAAATAAAATTCACAAAAATAAAACACATTAATTCATTATTAGTGATAATCGAATCAATCGATTTGAATTGGTAATGGTGCAAAACCCCTAATCTCTTAACTATGGTGATCAAACCTATTGATCATTGCGGTTAATTGTGCCAAATCAGGGTTGTACGCCCGAATCTTAAAATATTTCTTAAATCCATTCAAAACCACAATACTAAACTGTGGATTTTCATCCTCATCAATTAGACAATTCAAAAAACGCTTTTCAAAGCACAAACAATTTCAAACACTTTCAATTCTAATTCTAAGGCGTACAACCCTCCCCGAACTACGTAGACTCTGATCCTCCCTAAGGAGGTACGTAGGCACTTGGCAACAAGGCGAGTCCCCCTCCCTAAAATCTCAATTTTTCCCCTATTCAATTCCTTAGCCATAAACCTTTATCTTTGAATGTTAGCCTTTAGGAAAGGGTTGAGGGTGCCTAGCACCTTCCCTCGACCTGAATATAGTATCTTACCCTGATCTCTATACTGCGTAGGGTTTCCTATTCGCTCTTCAGAATAGGTGGCGACTCTAAATCTATATTTTTAGGGCAGGTTGCTACACAGTAGCCTGCTTTCCACCTGAATTTATCTCCGATTCAGCAGCATCAATTTCAGATACTTCCACCATGTTGACGTCAAGTGGTTCACACAAGTTAGTGTCAGCCACACTCAAAGGATCTGTGTCAACCTTCATATGGTTCTTGGTTTTGTCAGCAAATTTCAAACGTCCATCCTTGATAGCATTCTGAATTAAATCCCTGAAAAGAAAACATTGTGAAGTTTTATGGCCTAAAAAACCATGATATTTGCAAAAATCTCGCTTCTTCCGTTGTTCTAACGGAGGAATTTTTGAATTGGGAGGCTGGCCATCTTTTACTAATAAATCAAATATTTCGTCACATTTAGTGACATCAAATGTATAAGTTTTCTTAGGAAATCTATCGCTTTTATCATTTTCTACTGGATTTTTTCCATTAGAAGGGGTGAGCAATTTGAAAGAATAAGGTGGCGCCTCTTTTAACTCAGCAAGATCTATTTCGACCTCTTCAATACTGTATGAATCTTCGAAAGGTTCGCCATCAACGTCGTCTGCTTCGACGTATGCTACTTTCTCCTTCTTATAACTTTTACTTGCTCTGGCCTTTTCTGCTTTTAATCGTTCGACTTGTCGAACCCTGTCTGCCAATTGGGCCATATCTCTTAGGTATTGAGTATCCAGTTTCTTTTGAATTGAATAATCTAGGCCACCTGCAGCCATTTCAACTAATTCGTGCTCTCGGACAGTCGTGAAGCATCTTGACTTCAACAAACGGAACCTGTTTATGTAATCATCTATAGATTCCGTGAACTTCCTCTTGATGCTAGCCAATTCTTTCAGACTTATCTTGGTTTGACCCATGTAAAATTGTTCATGGAATAATCTCTCCAAGTGTGCCCATGCATCTATGGAATTTGGGGGCAAAGTAGTGAACCAAATAAAAGCATTTTTTGTTAGCGAACTAGGGAAGTATTTAATCCTTAAATCTTCGTTCCCTGCTAGATCCCCTGCTTCCGTCAGATATCTGGCTATGTGCTCCACGGTAGACTCATTGGTGTCCCCTGAAAATTTAGTAAATTTTGGTACTTTGGTACCCCTTGGCAATTCCGTTTGCATGATATATTCTGCTATTGGGGATGTATAATTTGGGCGTCGAAGCCCGGTATTAAGGCCATTGTTAGCTATTATTCTCTCTATCATGGAAGTGAGATTTTTCTCTGTTGCCAAATTGTCTCTCCTAACCCTATGGACCACTTCGTCATGATGTTCGTTTCTTCTTACTACCACCAGATTAGGCTGTTGCTGGGCAACTGCTTGTTGGCCAACGTTAGTCGTTTGCCTTCGAGTTTCTAAGTCTATCAGTTGGTTTTTCTCGACTGTTGTTGGTCTAGATGGTGGTACTGTGGCTCGAACTTGTTCTAGAATGGGTTCCCCTTCCTGATAAGTTGATTGGTTGTTCCTTCGTCTATTTTGTGGAACTCCTAAAAAATATGCCATTCGATTTATTTGAGATGATATTTTTTGGAAAGTTTCCACATTATCCTGGTTAGTCCTAGCAATGTTTGTTGCTAACGGATTCAAGATGGAGCCCAATTCTTTGGCAAGAGTTCCTAACATATCATGGTTACTTGCATCCATTTCCTGTCGAAATGCTGCTTGACTATTTGTGGTAAAAGGGGGTATTTGCGCAGAGAAGCCAGTATTCTGTGCGCTTCGAGCTATCGAACTGACATTCGGTGAAAATGCCGTCGAGTTAGTTGTAGTGTATGTAGGCCCTGATCCTCGTAATCCTGTCATATATGAATATGGCATTCCATATGGATTGTTGGGTCTCCAACCTTCGAAAGTCGATGATGGTCCTGGGGAAAATAACTGACTTGCAGCGTTTGTCGAGAAAGGTGGTATCTCGCTTGCGCTAATGAATGGAGGCGCGGTGGTCGAACTCGAAACTGGTACAGTCCCTGTTGTCCCTGTAGTCATTTCGGGTATCGCCTGGGAACTACCTATGGGTTCAGATCCTGTCGAAACTGGTATAGCCTGCGCCTCTTGAGTAGAAGTTGAAACGTGCGTAAAATTTGTCGCTACTGTTCCTGACCCTTGCGGGGGATCTTGATTTCCCCCTCCACTGGCCGCATTGACCATTTTCTTGTTGTACCTTCGTTTAGGAATCGGTTGTGTACTGTTGGTTAATTTACCGTTCCTAAGGTTCATACAAGGTCTTGATATTTTCTAGACAAAACAAAACAATCAATTAATAACAATCTGTTTGACACTGTCCCACTGGGCGTGCCAATTTGTTTACGGTGATTTCTGGTAAACAACCGCTAGTCTTCCAAAATATAATAAATATGATTTGGCTACTCGCAGGATCGACTAGATTGATCCTAGGACATAGTCAAAAAGGTTGTTATTCATGATAGTTTGAATTATGTCTATGGTTGGCTTGTCTCGAAATAAGAAATACTTAATCAAAGAAATAAAGATTAGCAATCACCTTGTTATACACGTAAATATAACATCAGCGAAGGGTAAGATAAAGATAAAATATAAGACAAAACTGTAAAGTGCAAGAATCTTAAAGTGTAGAAACTTAAATGCTTCGAAACTAAATAGAATGAAAATAAAGAGTGCAGGAATGTAAATGACAGAAAGTAAACGAAATGCAGTAATATCAAAAGATACTTGAATAAAGAAAGATACAAATGTATTTAAAATGGTGTTGGTGTCATACGTACATTTCTCAGCGAACTCGTTCTCTAAACACTTGATACTTGAGCAGTATGTGAGTGATTTGTACAAAATGAACACACGGAATCCTAACATTAAGACCCTTATTTATACTAATTTCGACCCTAACGGTCCTATACTAATCTAACGCCACGTTGCCCACAAGAAAATCCTGGGATGCCATCTGTCTTTGTGCGGTTACACAAACTACTTCGAAATTCAAATCATCCCACCTGAATCTTCTTTCGACACGTAGCAACGCAACCAGAATCGAGAATGCCACGAAGACACGTTCAGCCTCAGTACTTTACGTATTTCCTAAAAACGTTTAAGTCTTTTAAAGATATTCTTCTTCGAATTAGCTCCAAGTCTAACCATCTTTATTCCAACTCAAACCAACATCCTCGAAACATGGCCGTCAGTAGCCATTTTTAAACTCCGAAATGGTCATCAGTAACCATCTTCCTTTGATTTGTAACTCTTCAAAGGATATTCTTTCCAAACGAAATCCCCATCCAACAATACCGCTCTAACACTCAATACTTTAAACCTCTTGATCAACTTCATTTTCAACAAAGTCTTTCGTAGCACCTACATCAACAATATGATTAGGATTTAAAACATTATCAACATTCAAATCCCTACCTTGATTTTCAATTGGAACATCTTCGAATGTGAGAGGGGTTGGAGAAATAGTAGTTGAGTCTGTATCAATCATTTCTTCATCTTCAAAAATTGGATCTTTATTCTTAACTTTATCGATGTCCTCAATGGTATAATCCTTTATGAATACAACATCACGACTACGAATAAACTTCCATACCCAAACTCATCAAGTCCATACCTAACAAACACATATTTCTTCGACTTCTCATCCAATTTTGATCTCTCATCCTTCGGAATATGCACATAAGCCATGCACCCAAACACCCGAAGATGGTCGTAGGAAACATCTTTACCACTCCAAACATGATTTGGAACATCATACTTCAATGGAACACATGGAGTGAGGTTTAAAAGATGTACAACCGTGCTCAATGCTTCTCCCCAAAAGTATTTCGACAACTTTGATTGAGAAAGTAAACATCTCACCCTTTCTACCAAAGTTCTATTCATTCTCTCGGCTAAATCATTCAATTGTGGTGTCTTTGGAGGAGAGTTTTGATGACGTATACCTTGGTCTTGACAATAATTGTCGAAAGGTCCTATATACTCTCCCCCGCTGTCTGTTTGGATACACTTGAGCTTTTTCCCCGTTTCTCTTTCAATTGATGTTTGAAACGACTTGAAGGTATCTAACACTTGATCTTTCGTCTTCAAGGTTGTTGCACCCCAAAATTTGCCCTCTTAATTTTATCTCTAACTGGCTTAGACTTTTGCATTCATGTACATGTATCCATTAGGTCATTAACATATTATGCATCATTTATCAATAAATTAGGCTCGGGATCAAGGATTCTAAAAGTTCATGGTCTAGTTGTTCATTGCTCAAGGTTATTGAGTTTCACCATGTAAATATGAGATTAAGGTATTGGCTAAATTCATGGATCCTTTGTGTTTAAGGTATTGCTTTGGATTTAACATCATTTTTAATCAAGTTCACAAGAAGAACGTCTTTCAACAAAAATATGTTGAGACAAAGACCAATATTGTTCAAGTGGCCAAAGAGGGGAAAGATTCCATATACAAATTCAAAAGAAATGGAGGGAAGTTGTTCTCTATTGGTTGAAGAATAAATCATCATCACAAGTATGTATACATAAATTCAAATTCAAAATCCATTACAGCATGCTCCAAAGTTTCATTACACTGTAAACTAGACAGAAATAAACAATAGCCTATTGTTTCCAATCCCATGCTTCATCCTAAGTGACAAATGCTAATCTTCAAGATGCCCTTATCACAATTACATCTTCATCATCCTTCCTTCACGACCATCCCATGTGTGCCATATTGCCAAACCTGTCAAAACAAAACCAAAGATCACACCTGCTATCATATTCAAATGCCAATCCAATACAAGTCCACCATCACAGAAAATTCTAACATTCTAACACAATAGCCATCACAACCATACTGTACATAAACCATAGACAAGAACACTAACAGAATTACTAACCCCTTTCTATTTTCTCTAACAGACTTATAACCATAATTCAATAACAGTTATTTAAACCACTTCCCAACTGTCATGTAACTAACTGTTTTCATGACTTCTAACTTTTCCCTCTTATTCCCTAACCGAATCCCCCAACACATAACCATCTATAACTGTCAAACTGAATCTAACAGTCCTCTAACAGCTTTCTAACAACCCATAACAGCTTTAACAATTTCTAAACTACCAAACTCAATCAACCTAACAGAATCTCAACAAACTCCTAACAAACTAACAGAAACATAACTGATTTTCTAACAGCTTAACCAATTCCTAACACTCATAACCACCCATAACTGATCCTAACAGAAACAGAGATTCAAGAGAAAGGGAGAGACTCACCTATATAATCAGAACTACCAGAATTCAGAAGCGCCTCCACCTATAAATTCTCTTCTCCACCTTCATTCAAAGCTCTCCATCATTCTTCCACTCTCAATCCCCAATCTTCATTCATCTCTGAACTTCTCTCAACCTCTTCCACCACTCCTCACCAGAACCATTCATCATTTTCTTCACTTCACTTTCACATCATTCATCAACCTTCCAATACTCTCTTCACAACACTCTTCAATCACCATAAACAAACTCTGAAAAAAACAGAAAGAATCATCTAACAGAAAATGAATTCAATCTCAGAAAAGGGAGAGAAAGGAAATCGTAACAAAAAACTCACCTTCATCTTTCTCTCTTCTTCATCATCGATTCAACAGAAAACCAAAAAGTCTTCATCCTCTCTCAACCAAAAATTCACATCCCAATTTCACCTTCGATTCAGGCAATCTTCAATCTTCAGAATATCAACACAAGAACTCGTCGGAAGCTTCATACTATCTCCAACAACAATTGGCAATCGATGTCGTCTTCGTTCCGATCTTCATGCTTTCTGCAACGCCGCAATCAATCATCAAATCTCCAATTCATTTACGTCTTCATCCGCAGAATGCGACAACATCGATTGTCATCATCACATATCACTAACTCAGCACAACCAAATCACCACTTCAAGCATCGTAAAGTCTTCATCATCACCGCAATGCGTTCACACCAACACGCGAGAGAAGAAGGAGAGGAAGCCGGAGAGAACGAGAGGAACGAGAAGACGGAATCGGAGAATCGGACGGAGCTCTGTTTTTCGCCGGAGATTTGAGGATATCACAGCCGCCGCCGCTTGCTTGTTCGTAAGAGAAGAAAGAAGAGAAATGAGGTTAGGTATCTTAATCGTCACATTTGAAAACCCTAATCTGGTCCCTTTTTATTTATTATTATTTCTATTAATATGGTTAATTGTTATATTGATTGAGTTAATTGATTCTTAACCGGTGCAAATTACTAATTAAAGATGTAATTTTGATTAATTAATCTGGATAATAATCATATGGATCAAACCAATATCCGTGGGCCTAATCACGCTATTCACACACCGCCTGAGGCCCATGCTGTGCCGTTTTGGCCAAACAAATCTGAACAAAAATGTCCCTGCACCTTTGCTAATGACACCCCTGCAATTCAGGATTGCACCCCCAGTTTCCTTTTTTTAAATTGATTCTTTTGTGTTTTAAATAGATTTTTGTCATTCCTTTTAGACATTAAAAATACTAATTCTTCCACTATCATTTTTAGACCTTTAATACGATTTTGACATATAAAAAATAAAATAAAAAATATTAGTTTTTAGGCTATTTGTTTTTTAGTCTTTTTACTTGACTTGTAATTCAATTACTTGACTTGACTTGTCATTACATGCTTGTGTATAATTTTGTACCATTGTATCCTTATTCAATTTTGCTCATGTATCTTACTTATGACTTCCAATGTGACTTTTACTTTCATATTCTTTTATTCCTAACCTTAGGTAGAAACCATGATAACATTAGGTAGAAATTCCCTTCATACTTAGGCTAGTTTCTTTTCCTTTTCAACTTTAAAACACTTAACAAATACTTGACTTAATTTCCCTTAAAAAATACCAAGAAAACATCTAAAACATTAATAAAAAAAGTGAAAATCATTAAAAAGGGAATGGAAGCTTGAACGTCCCTTGCTTAAGGGAATGTTCGAGTGCTTGGATCTCCCTTGCTTAAGGGTCCCATTCAGGCGTAAGTTCCCAACTTCTAAAAAACACAAACCAAAGATTAACTCGAGTTTCCCTTGCTTAAGGGATTTCCTCGAAACGCTCAAAATCCTTATTCTCTCTCTTGCCTCCGAGGCATTCTTTCTCTTGCCTTCAGGGCATTCTTTCTCCTAATCGGACACGTTACTTCCGCTTCATTCCCAGCTTAAGACTCCAGAGGTCGAGCAGCGGAGTGCGAATGTAACTGTTCAACTAAAAAACACAAAAACAAACAAAAACTAAAGCGCCGAACTACGGCGCTCTGATTCCTGAAAAGGATACGTAGGCATTAGGTCGCGGGGCCTAAGCGAGCACAATTATTTATAAACCTCATTTTCCCCGTGTTTCTTTTCTTTCATTTGCATGCATTCCCTTAGTAATTAAGCTTTAGATTTACACACCCTTTAGATAACAACAAACATAGGTGGATACCATCGAGTACGATGGGCGTGAGGGGTGCTAGTACCTTCCCCTCGCGTAACCGACTTCCGTACCCTACCTCTGGTCGAAAGACCTCGTTCTTATTCATCCTAGGTTTGCTGACGTTCCTTTCCTTTTAGGATAGATATGTTAGTGGCGACTCTGCTGTTCATTTTTCGCGAGCGTGCGACAAAGGTATAGGCCTATTTTTCCGAGAACAATCATCGATAAAAGTCACAAAGTAATATGCACCACCAAGTGACCGTGTCTACATCAGACCACACACATCGGAATGTACTAATTCCAAAACTTCTGATTTCCTCTTAGGTTTGGATGACATAAAGGAAACTCTCCTTTGCTTACCCGCCAAACAATGTGAACACTTTCTCAACTTTGCATCGAAAACACCATACAACACATTCTTCTTAGCCAAAATACTCAAACCTTTTTCACTCATGTTAAGGCGGTAAAGCAGCAAGCAACAAAAGTTTTGGAAATATTTATCATGGAAATTATCGTGTCCACAAGATTAGTGTTACAGAATTGCCATTCGACAGATTCTTAGTTCTTGAGCTTGGGTTAAATTTGTTAAAGATAAAAACGGAAAAGTAAATATTAACATAATAAGAATTCATTCTTTAGAGAGAAGCAATTTATGAAGCATGCATATAATCTACATATCACAAACTTAAACCTATCGACTAGTTGCACTCAACCTATAATACTCGTCAAAATCATCAAGCATCGCTCACACCCAAAGTCATTTCTAACCCAAAGTAGAAAGAACTATTATATCATCTCGGTGATGATCTCTCAGCCAACCTCAACAACACAGCAGACATCCATATCATTTCGTTTTACTCACTTCTGAGAGTTCCAAGACAACTGACTAACGTCATAATCATTTATGGCTCTACTTTCAAAACGTCTTATCATTTTCAAAGATGTCCTCTCAGAACTTACATTCCCACGTTCTGTCATTACCTCATGATCATTACTCCTATATACTAGGAGTAAAGCTAATAATTATTCGACCGCCGTTGGATTAAATCAACATCTGCCGCGTGTCTTTGACTGTTACCCAAAAGATTTAAAAGGGTTTCCGTTAAACCTTTAAATACTTGAACTTCTATCCTTGCATAACTTTCACTCCTATTTTCTTTATCCTCAACACAGAAGAGAAAAATCTTCTTTGTCCTCTTTTAACCTATTTCTCAAATCAAATTCACTCATGGCGTCTTCTTCAAATGCTCTTCAACCCATTCAAAAATTCCAATGTCCTACACAGATAAAGAATCAAGAGCACCTTCCAGACTCAAATGACGCAGAGGCGCGCGCTATCTAGGCTTCTCAGGTAATCATCCCTTTTGAACTTTCTGGAAAAACTCATGCTTTCATGGGTCCGTTACCAGGAGGAAATAACCCCTCTTTGAGTAAATTCTTCCCTGCCTATTACAAAACTAGGCCCTTAGTTAGCAAGAATAAGATAGACGATGAAGGTCACCCAGTCTCAGCTAACCCTGATAGCCCAAAAGAGACCTCAACTGAAACTCCTTTAGCCTTAGAGAAAATTAGGTTAAACTATGTAACCAATTTTGTGAAAGACTTTAGGTCAATCCCATTAGCAAAGGATCCTGAACTGTATTATGCTTGGCTAACGAAGGTAGAAAAGCAAAAAGCGCCTTTCTGGAAACAACTAGGGATTTATGATTTAATCCAATTATCCAAAACAGGTTTAGAATATAACCAAACCATGTTAGTAGCGTCAGTTTACTTCTGGGATGCTTCTCACAATACTTTTCACCTTCCATGCGGGATGGTTACCCCTACCCTCTTTGATGTAGCTGCCATCACAGGGCTACGACCAACTAGAGAAACCTTCGACCCTAATTTCATGGATACTGACACCATCAATTTTAATGAAGCAACAGTCACCTATACTGCCTTCATTCAACAATACCACAACGAAACGGACCCAGACGTTTATGACGAAGAACACATAGCATTTCTAGCACTTTGGCTCTCGAGATGCGTCTTTTGCTCTAGGTCCATACAAGTAGCAAAAAGATATCTTTGCGTGGCTAACCAGCTAAATGCTGGGATAAAGTTAAACCTAGGCCAGTTAATTCTAGGATTTCTTTATGAGAATCTTGGTGAAGCAACGGACCTTGTTAAGAACTACAAAACATAATCTCTTCTTTTCGCTGGTCCTTTCTGGCTGTTGCAACTATGGCTTAATGCCACTTTTGAGGCTCACCTCCCATATAAAAATGTTGTGGATGAAGAAAGTGCAGACATAAAGGATCGAACAGTGGAAGGAACCAGATTGGCTTACCTAACCCCAAAGGAAGAAAGTGGCAAACTTCGTGAAACCTTCCTGGCATTCATAATGATGTTCGCTGAACGTTATCAATTCATTCCTTCGATGGATCCATTCGTACAACATAAGGTGGGTCCCGAATGGTTTACTCGAGAGTTTCCAGCAACTTCTCCTGATCAACAAGCTGAATCTATGGCCATCTGGGAAGCTTTCCTTACCCCAAAACTGTTATATCACCAACTTCGATCTTCAAAAAGTCATTGTTGTCTCCTTTGCTATCAACCCAATCTGGTTTCAAGACAATTTGGGCTGGTTCAACTCAAACCAAAATGTTTGTATGACAAAAGGAATCACATGTGTCTACACACTTCGCATCTGGCAGAAGATGACTATGAATCAAAAATCTCCCGATATGTTGGCATCACCACTTTGTCTCCCGTTTCTTTCGAGCCTGCTTTTTATTCTACCATAGATTTTCATCAATGGTGGACAGAATATTATTCTACGCAAATCTTCGATGCTGAAAACCTTACTCGAGAACTAACTGAAGCTTTTGCTGATGTGCAGGAGAATTTCCAGAAAGGTACTTCGACTCATATTAAAGAAATTCAAGCATTTCAAAAGTTCTTTGAAACTATCTACAGGCCCGATGACCTTAGTCGGACCGTTCGTGAGGCTGCAGTTACTTTACGTGAAAAGTTTTCTGCTAAACTGGATAAGTTGAAATTGCCTACGTTTGTTCGACCTGAACTACGTTATAAAGTGGCTTTTGAACTTCATCCTCCAAAATTTCCTCCACTTCCTAGTGCTGATTTTGGGGTGGCCTTAAGCCCTCCTTTTCCAGACTAGTTTGTGTGTGGAAATCTCATAAAAATTCTTCGGGAAGAATCTAAAAAACACGCTGAACGAGTGGTCCCGACTAAGCATACCTTGGATATTTTCAAAGGACATCTTCATATAGATCTTGAGCACGTTCGCATTTTGACTCCAATACCTGAAGGTTGGGGTTTAGACAATCCTTCGACTAATTTTTCCTTTTTCATTGAAATACTGATTTATATTTTGTTCACAACTGTTGCTCAAAAGAAGCAAATCAAGGAAGCCCCTGTACAAAAGGGTTCTGGAACTTCGAGGAACACCAGGGCGAGTGGGAGTGACTCTGTCACCACTGGCAAGAAGCCTACGGTACATGGATACCTTATATTTTAGCTTGTGAAATTTAATGAATGTCACTCACTTGGTTTTAATATGTACTTCAGAGCTCGAAACCTCCAGCGCCTTCGAAGCAAAAAGTTCCTCCAACAGCCGACTCGGACGATGAAGATAAATCTCCTCCTCGCACCAGACAAACGATAAAGAAAAAACAAAAAGCTGCCACCCCTTCAGCCAAAGGAAAGGGATCTGGGACTTTGAAGCTCACTTCTTCGAGTGACAAGGTATCTTCTGAGGACTCACCCTTGAAGTTTGCTAGCATTATCCCCATTGTGGAGAGTCATAACTCCAGTCCAGACAACATTCCGACCAAGGTATTTTGGGTTTCACAATTTAACCATTTCTTTACACTCTAATTCTAATGATTAAGTTCATATTTTACCTTGTAAATGTAGGATGATGCTGGTACCGCTACTTCTGATCTCAAAGCCTCAAGTTTACACATTGACCTTGACAACCTTCGAGGTAAATGTCCGCTCTTTCGAATGACAGATGGACTTTCTGCCCTTTTCTCCGTTTTGATCGATTCTAACTGTCCATCGCAGGTGTTTCTCAACACAAATCTCATGTGCTTTCTCCCGTTCTCGAAGACACTCAACCTCTTGCAACCATCATTCCGACTGCGTCTGTTGAAGAAAGCCATTCAAATGATGAGTCTCAACCCATTCATCAAGATGAAACTATGGAGGAAAACCCGCAATGTTTGAATAGTGGTAACGCAGCTGGACAACCAACTGGCAGCGAAGACACTATATCTGAACAAGATGCTGCAGAAGAAACTTCCCAACTGCCTACACCTGGCTCTAATATAACTTCGAACCTTGGGACTACAGTCACTCCTGTGACTACTTCGAAGCAAGCCCCTGCGATGTCTACTCCCTCAAAACTAGAGCAACTCAAGAAAACTGATCCTTTGAGCTTCCTCAAGACCATGATGAGTATTGATAGCGCTTCGTCCCTTGGAACTCCTTCGACTGTCTTGGCAGGTGCTGGTAACAAGGATGATATTCCTAAACTCCTTCATCAGATAAGGGAGAGGTTCTTTGAAACCAACCTCGTTGAAACTCTCAGCAAGGATTCCACCAAATATTATGGTCTAAACATCCTTCTGAAGAAATTGGACTTACTTCTTGTTCTAGTGGAAGTCTCAGAAGTAATTGTTTTATTGAGTTCTCTGATTGAACAACTCCAATCTAATCTCCTTCGAAAACGGGATGTTGACGGACAACTCACAGCAAAAATGACTTCTCACAGTTCTTCATGGGAAGCTACTAACAATGCAACGAAGAAGGCTGACACCCTTAAGCTCGAGCGTTCGAAGAACCAGCGAGAATATGAAGAGTGTGAGACGAATATCAAAGCCTGGAAAAAGGAAATTGAGCAACTCAAAGGGAAGATAAAGGATGCCCAGTCTCGTCAGGCAGAAATCCAAAAAACCAATCAAGATGAATTAACTGAAGTGTGCAGTCGGGGATTCGACACTTCGAGACGGCACAGAAGCTAGTGCCAGAGATCGAAGAACTGAAAAGGCAACAGGCATTGATCGAACGTCACATGTCCTTATGGGAGATCCAATACTCGAAGATAAAAGATAATCTTCCCAAAGATTTTAATTAGCCACTTTGGACCTTAGATTACTCTTCTTGTATTCCGTACTTAGTTTATTTTGTAATCGAACTTCCTCCAAAATCTATATGCAATTTTATCTCTCGCACATCTAACTTTGCAGTTGTCATGAGTAGTATTTTAGCAATTCTTAAAATTTGCCAAAATGTATTTTTATTTGTCACAGTGATTTTAATAAATTTAACCACGTGACATGATTACCCTTCGCAGCCCTTTGAGCCTAGACTTGACATTTCTACTACCCTTAGTCTTAACCCTCATTGAAAGATGACGTCACCTTTTTCAAAACGTCTATTTGAGACGTGCGTGCATCAGTTCTCATCATGATTACACTTCAACTTCCAAGGGCGGGAAACAGCGGAAGCCATAACTTCTCTTTGGAATACCAAACGCAGTCCAATCAAACATTTAAAAATGAACCGTTCCTTTACTTCCAACTTATTCTATATAAAGGGTTGGCATTGCATTTCTTCCTTCACACTTTCATCAAACTCTTGCCCAAAATTTCGTTTCTTCTTGCATTCTCTCAAATACAGAGTCAGATAAAACCTTTTCCAACCTTTTTTCTCCAAATGGCACTACCCCTAACTCATGCTAACATCAGGGCTTGCATCAAGAAAGAATTCAAAATCTCTGAAGAAGAACTTGATGAAAACTTTATAAGTATCAGCGCCCTCTTTGCTAACCAAAAGCTTGAGTTTTACCATGAAATCCTGGAGGGATCTGTTTATCCCAATATGTTAGCGGACTTTTGGATGTTTGCGTCTCTGCGCATAGATCCGGAAGGCAGAACCACTATCGTCTCTGAGGTTCGAAGGGCCCATATTACTATCACTCCCTCCACCATCTCCAACCTGCTGAGATGCAATAACTCTAGAGAGACTTTTGATGACAATGCCTTCAACATGACCACCCATCTTATGTTGAGGACTCTTACGGACAATGATCCTTTCAGCGCCAAGGTCATTAGGTTTTGGCACCAACTCCTCGTGGGCAACTTTCGTCCATGAAACCATGATCAAAATAGCATCATGGTGGAGGATTTGGAGTTTATACTCTGTGCCCTCCGTGGGAAGAAAATTAACTTTCCTCTGATGATCTTCAAAGGACTTGTTGAAGCAGTTTCTATGGCTACTGCTCGGCAAGGTGTAGTAACATGTCTTCCATATGGAAGATTCTTGTCCTACATGTTCCTTAAAATGGGGATAGTGAGAAGGATGCGTAGATCTGGATCCTTGGACATGTTCGAGGCGGAAAGCTTGCCCCTGCTGTCCCTAGAGGGTTTAGATCAAAGGATCAACTAGGAGGTGGGTTGTTTTAGGCTTCATGTTTTGAATTTTGTAATCCTCAATGTTCTTGGGAACCACCTTCTCTGTAACGAATGTACTCCTTTGATATTAATGAAAAATATTTTGATGTTTCTTTGTCTTCTTACTGTATTTACCATGAATGTTTGTTTGAACATACAGCCATTTTGGTGTTAGTTCAACCATTTTGGCCTACGTAATATACTTCGAATATCTACGTTTTTGCAAGAATCTTTACTTCATGCATGCTTGGTTTATATCTTTTCAGATACTTCCCATTTACTCTTAAGATCCTGCGATCTTCTGCTAGTTCTTCTATCTCATAAGCGTTATTTGAGAATACTTTTAAGATTCGAAAGGGTCCCTCCCAGTGTGGGGACAATTTACCAAGTGCTTGATTCTTTCGATCTATAGGTATAATAACTTTCCAAACTAAGTCATTATTGATAAACGTTTTACCTTTCACCTTTTTGTTGTATGCTCTGGACACCCTTTCTTTTTGTCTTTTTATAATCTCCAATGCTCGAAGTCTGTCTTCGTCCAAGTCTACTAATTCGTTCATCATCAATTCCCAATACATGTTTTGAGGGTTTCTGCCTGTCTTTGTATCCGAACTGACTGCAAATATATCTCAATTGGGAGTACTGCATCATGTCCAAACGTCAGTTGGAAAGGCGTAGTGTTTGTAGCTTCTTTTGGAGATGTTCGACAAGCCCAAAGTGCTTGGTCCAAAGTTTTGGGCCAACTCTTGGGTTTTTCCCCTACATGTTTCTTTATGAGACCAATTATTATCTTATTTGCTGCTTCGACTTGTCCATTTGCCTGAGCATAGTAAGGTGTGGAAGTAAACAACTTGAACCCCATTTCTATGGCGAAGTCCTGCATCTTTCGCCCAGTGAACACTGATCCTTGATCTGTTGTTATACTTTCTGGGATTCCGAATCTGTATATAATGTGTTTTTGAATAAACTCAATCACAGCCTCTTGATCTACACTCGCAAGTGGTATCGCTTCGACCCATTTTGTGAAGTAATCTATTCCTACTAGTATGTATCTTTGACCCTTAGAAGACTTGGGGTTAATTTCTCCAATTAAATCTAGTGCCCAACCTCTAAAAGGCCATGGTTTGATTATTGAACTTAACTCATTCGTTGGAGCGTGTTGAATACCTGCATGTTCTTGACATTCTTGACATCCTTTTGCAAATTCTATGCCGTCTTTTAACATAGACGGCCAATACATTCCATATCGAAACAGTAGCCATTTCATTTTGTGCCCCGCTTGATGTGCACCACACGCTCCACTATGTACATTTGAGAGAGCCAAATATGCTTCTGCTTCACCCAGACATTTTAACAAGACTCCTTCAAGAGTTTTCTTGAACAATTCGTTGCCCATCAGGAAATATGATAAGGCTCTATATTTCACCTTTCTATCCGTGTCTGTCGAAGGATCTTTTCGATAGTTCACAATTGAACTCCTCCAATTTGTGTCTGCTAAAGAGTCTATATTTAATACTTCAAACTCCTCTTTGTTGGCAAAACATAATTGTGAGTTCTCCAAGTCACTTGGGGAGAGCCTGGTAGCCATTGCCTTGCCTCTTACTTCGATCAGTTCTTCTAGTTTTTCTTTTGATACCCTGTATCCTGAAGCTAACTGTGCCAAATCATTTACTTCTTGATTTTTCACCCTTGAAACGTGATTTAAATCCACGTACTCAAATTTTTTGAGCAGCCTATTTGCTATGACAAAATACATGATCAAATTTTCTTTGATACACTAGTATTCTTTCGTCAACTGCTTAATCACTAGTTCAGATTCTCCTTTAATTTCGACTCTAGTTGCCCCCAATTCTAACAAAGCTTCAAGTCCAGCAATCAGTGCTTCGTATTCAGCTTCGTTGTTGGAGCATAAGGGACCTTCAATTTTGTACTTGAGCTTTGTTGGAATTCCATCAGGAGAAATTATTAGTACTCCAACGCCAGTTCCTTCTTTATGGGTTGAACCATCGAAGTATAGCTTCTAAGGCTTTAAGTCTACATATTGTTGAGGGTTCTCAATTACTGCATGGTCAACAATGAAATCTGATACAATCTGACCTTTCATTGCCTTAAGAGGTTGAAATGTCAGTGAGTACTCAGTAAGGGATAGAGCCCATTTGCCAATTCGACTATGCAATATTGGCTTTGATAGCATGTGTTTAATCACATCACAATGAGACGAAACATAAACATCAACTGGCTTTATATAATACTTTAGTTTGATACAAGAGAAATATAGACAAAGGCAGAGTTTTTCTATTGCACTATACCTAGTCTCTGCATCATTGAGTACTCTACTTAAGTAATAAATGGCTCTTTCGATGCCATTTTCATCTTCTTGAGCTAACATGCTACCTATTGTATTATCCGACGCTGAAATATACAGGCGCATGTGTTTCTTCCCATTTGGGGGAGATAAAATTGGTGGATCCATCAAGTATTGCTTTATCTTCTCGAAAGCTTCTTGATGTTCGGCACGCCATTCGAACTTTCCTTGCTTTAGTCGAAGTAAAGGAGAAAAAGCTTGCGTGCGTCCACTCAAGTTAGAGATGAATCTTCTCAAGAGGTTTATCTTTCCCAGTAAAGACTGTAATTCTTTCTTCGTGGATGGAGGCTTTGTTTCCATAATAGCCTTTGATTTATTTTGATTAATTTCTATTCCCTTTTTGTGGACAACGAAGCCTAGGAAATCTCCAGCCTGCACAAAGAAAGCACACTTAAGGGGGTTCATCTTTAAGCCATATTTTCTCATTCTTTCGAATGATTGGCTCAGATGATCAAGATGACTGTAATCTGAAACAGATTTCACAACGATGTCATCTATGTATACTTGCATGAATGTTTCTATAAAATCATGGAATATAGAATTCATTGCTCTTTGATAAGTTGCCCCAGCATTTTTTAAACCGAAAGGCACTACAACCCACTCGTAAGTGCCTATTGCCCCTGGGCAACAAAAATCCGTTTTGGACACATCTTCTTCTGCAATGAAGATCTGATTATATCCAGAATATCCATCCAACATACTTAGATATTTGAAGCCTGCGGCTGAATCTACTAGCACTTCTGCCACAGGCATGGGATATTCATCTTTAGGCGTTGCTGCATTAAGATCACGAAAATCTATGCATACTCTTAATGAACCGTTCTTTTTAATAACCGGCACAATATTAGCAATCCATTCGACATACCTCGTAGTTCTGATGAACTTGCATCGTAGAAGTCTTTCGACCTCTGCTTTGATCTTCGAATGAATTTCTGGTGCGAACCTTCTAGGAGTTTGCTTAATTGGCTTTTTTCCTTCCTTTATGGGCAACTTTAATTCGACCAAATCCCGCCCTAAACCAGGCATCTCGTCGTAATCCCATGCGAAGCAATCTTTGTTCTCCTTTAACAACGCGATGACTTTTGCCTTCAAGGTTGGCTCTAGTTTTGCACTGATGTATGTTACCCTCCTCTAATCTCCATCTCCGAGATTTACTTCTTTGAGTGGGTCTTGGGCTAACATTTTGATATTCGCCCCCATTGGGTATTTCTCGAATCCCAAAGGCTTTTCGTCGTAGATTGCATCCAGCCTTTGACTCATCTCCTCTCTTGAGATTTCTTTGGCTTGAACTGGATCTTCGAGGAACTGGGGGGTAGGATGTATTCCAGAGTCCCTCGTTTCTGCTTCTCTTTGAACCGTATTGACTGTCATGTGTGATAACTCGGCTTCGAGAGCCGTGTTTCTTTTGTTCTCGGCTATGTAAGCCGAAATCTTTTCGAAAAAAGATGCTTCAGACATGACCAACATCGTCATCCCAGCCTGTTGGCCGTATTGTTGGTGAATGCTCCACCGGTGAGGTATCTTCTGGACCGTCCATTATCTCTCTATTCCATTGGAATCCATTAGGATGTAAAGACAAATAGTATAAAGCATTTCTGTTTGGAGTGTATATATCTTCAGCAGCATGGCAAGGTCCTATGTTCGCAAAATTCTTGTCGAAACTAGTTTTATTGACCTGATTGACTTCAGCCATGTAGTAACTTTAATCTTCTTCGATGTTCTCTACTATGCCATCTTCTCTCCAAATGGTTAGTCTTTAATGCATCGTCGAAGGCACAGCCGCCACTCCATGGATCCACTCTCTTCCAAGCAAAAGATTGTAATTAGCCTTTGCTAGTATCACCATGAACATCGTTGGCCTGGTGACGGAACCCATAGTTAAATTCACTTGAATTACTCCTAAGGTTTTCCCTATCTTGCCTTCATAGTTGGACAGAACCATGTTATGTGGTCTTATATCAGTATCGAACATACCAATTCTCTTCAACATGTATTGGGGCATTAGGTTCACTGCTGCTCCCCCATCTACTAAGACTTTGTTAATGCCAACATTCTCAATACTGGCTCTTATGTAGAGTGGTTTAAAATGATTCCTCATACCTTCATCAGGCCTTTCGAAGAAAGCGTTCTGCTCTTCGACTGCCCTATTGTTCAGCACATAATAACACACAGGTCTGTGTCTTGCCATCTCTTCCTCATCAGCTTCCTCACAATCCTCAACTTCTGTTTCTTGGTTAAACTCATGAGGGAGTACTGACACAACATTGCAATTTAGGTTTATCGACGATACTCTGTCTGAGTCGAAATCGTTTGTCATCCTATCGTCTTCCTTCTAAGGGCTGGAATGCATTTTTTCTTCTTCTTTCTCATTTTCAGAATCGAACAGCTTACGCTCCACTGGAGGTTTATTTGTCCTTTCCCCCTGCATTGGGATTTGATTGCTACTTGATTCTCCAGTCTCCCTTGGTTTGTATTCCCTTTGGGCTTTCTTCATCCTCTGGTGCCTTCTCCATTGTGATCTAGACATAGGATTTTTGCCTTTGTAGTTCTCCAACCTGTACATCTCTCAATTGGAAGTCTGAAATTGCTTCCTATATGCCATTGCAGTTCTTCCTCCTTGGTCCCAACTTTACCATTTGTTGGTTCTGGCACCAGCTTACATCCATCTATCCCTGGGTATGTCGGTAGGAACTTTGAATGTGACCCTTCGAGCTCTAGGGTGTGGGCTGTCAGGCCTCCTTGATGGGGTCCTGATATCGAACCCATACAAGTTGGGACGAAGTCCTTGAGTTTCCCGACCCATGTAGAGATACACCCTTTCGAATGATCTTGCTAGTAATTCATCATAAACTGCTCCACACCTAGGGCACAATGCAATCTCAGAGTTATCATTGTGACATCTAACCAAGAAACCCACCAAGCTTTCTTCAGCCCTTGGGTACACCTTCAACAATAAGTTTCCTCCTCTCCAAGGCTGCTCCATTCTTTCTCGCAGGGTCCTCTCGAAATTGGCTTGAACCCTTCAATTCAGCATAACTGAACATCTTGGGCACATCAGCATTTTTCCACCATTTTTCACATGACAATCCCAAAGATAATCCTTCAGACTGTTCCCTCTTGGTGGGGTTTCAATATTTCCTTTCTCCCTTATCAACCATTTTTCTATTTCCTCTATTTCAGATAAAGGTCGTCTAACATTGACCATGTTAACAACTGCAAGAGGAGCCTCGGAAATTCGTATCTGCTAAAGCTTCACTGTGAGGTCTTTAGTGGCCTCACTTGTTTTTCCTTTCAGATCTTCAGTCATCTCAGCATCAAAGGATTCTTCAACATCAGTATTGAAGATCGAATTGGCATTTAGGCTTTCAGTAGCCTGCTTTCCACCTGAATTTATCTCCGATTCAGCAGCATCAATTTCAGATACTTCCACCATGTTGACGTCAAGTGGTTCACACAAGTTAGTGTCAGCCACACTCAAAGGATCTGTGTCAACCTTCATATGGTTCTTGGTTTTGTCAGCAAATTTCAGACGTCCATCCTTGATAGCATTCTGAATTAAATCCCTGAAAAGAAAACATTGTGAAGTTTTATGGCCTAAAAAACCATGATATTTGCAAAAACCTCGCTTCTTCCGTTGTTCTAACGGAGGAATTTTTGAATTGGGAGGCTGGCCATCTTTTACTAATAAATCAAATATTTCGTCACATTTAGTGACATCAAATGTATAAGTTTTCTTAGGAAATCTATCGCTTTTATCATTTTCTACTGGATTTTTTCCATTAGAAGGGGTGAGCAATTTGCAAGAATAAGGTGGCGCCTCTTTTAACTCAGCAAGATCTATTTCGACCTCTTCCATACTGTATGAATCTTCGAAAGGTTCGCCATCAACGTCGTCTGCTTTGACGTATGCTACTCTCTCCTTCGTATAACTTTTACTTGCTCTGGCCTTTTCTGCTTTTAATCGTTCGACTTGTCGAACCCTGTCTGCCAATTGGGCCATATCTCTTAGGTATTGAGTATCCAGTTTCTTTCGAATTGAATAATCTAGGCCACCTGCAGCCATTTCAACTAATTCGTGCTCTCGGACAGTCGTGAAGCATCTTGACTTCAACAAACGGAACCTGTTTAAGTAATCATCTATAGATTCCGTGAACTTCCTCTTGATGCTAGCCAATTCTTTCAGACTTATCTTGGTTTGACCCATGTAAAATTGTTCATGGAATAATCTCTCCAAGTGTGCCCATGCATCTATGGAATTTGGGGGCAAAGTAGTGAACCAAATAAAAGCATTTTTTGTTAGTGAACTAGGGAAGTATTTAATCCTTAAATCTTCGTTCCCTGCTAGATCCCCTGCTTCCGTCAGATATTTGGCTATGTGCTCCACGGTAGACTCATTGGTGTCCCCTGAAAATTTAGTAAATTTTGGTACTTTGGTACCCCTTGGCAATTCCGTTTGCATGATATATTCTGCTATTGGGGATGTATAATTTGGGCGTCGAAGCCCGGTATTAAGGCCATTGTTAGCCATTATTCTCTCTATCATGGAAGTGAGATTGTTCTCTGTTGCCAAATTGTCTCTCCTAACCCTATGGACCACTTCGTCAGGATGTTCGTTTCTTCTTACTACCACCAGATTAGGCTGTTGCTGGGCAACTGCTTGTTGGCCAACGTTAGTCGTTTGCCTTCGAGTTTCTAAGTCTATCACTTGGTTTTGCTCGACTAGTGTTGGTATAGATGGTGGTGTTGTGGCTCGAACTTGTTCAAGAATGGGTTCCCCTTCCTGATAAGTTGATTGGTTGTTCCTTCGTCTATTTTGTGGAACTCCTAAAAAATCTGCCATTCGATTTATTTGAGATGATATTTTTTGGAAAGTTTCCACATTATCCTGGTTAGTCCTAACAATGTTTGTTGCTAACGGATTCAAGATGGAGCCCAATTCTTTGGCAAGAGTTCCTAACATATCATGGTTACTTGCATCCATTTCCTGTCGAAATACTGCTTGACTATTTGTGGTAAAAGGGGGTATTTGGGCAGAGAAGCCAGTATTCTGTGCGCTTCGACCTATCGAGCTGACATTCGGCGAAAATGCCGTCGGGTTAGTTGTAGTGTATGTAGGCCCTGATCCTCGTAATCCTGTCATATATGAATATGGCATTCCATATGGATTGTTGGGTCTCCAACCTTCGAAAGTCGATGATGGTCCTGGGGAAAATAACTGACTTGCAGCGTTTGTCGAGAAAGGTGGTATCTCGCTTGCGCTAATGAATGGAGGCGCGGTGGTCGAACTCGAAACTAGTACAGTCCCTGTTGTCCCTGTAGTATTTTCGGGTATCGCCTGGGAACTACCTATGGGTTCAGATCCTGTCGAAACTGGTATAGCCTACGCCTCTTGAGTAAAAGTCGAAACGTGCGTAGAATTTGTCGCTGCTGTTCCTGACCCTTGTTGCACCCCAAAATTTGCCCATCTGATTTCACTTCTAAATGGCTTAACTTCATATCATATGCATACTTTCAGTAGGTCATCTAACACATCATGCATCATTAGTCAATAAAGCTGTCTTGGGTTCAAGGATCTTGGAGATTGGGGATTCTACTTCATTCAAGTCTGATGCAGTAAATGTTATCTTGAGTATTGGATCATAAGATAAGGTTTTAATTTTTGGGCACTGTGAACCTCTTCTTCATCTAAATCCACCAAGATACCAGATTAGAATTTACCTCTCTATGTGTGTCAGTGGATTAGGGTTTCCTATCCATGGCGTCGGAGTTTGTTAATTCAATTGAAGCTCATGGGATTTCATGCTAAGGGTCAAGGGCAATTAATCTGGATTAAATTTGATGGTTAAAGTCGGGAGTTTTAGCGCAAGACTAACTTAGTCTGATCATATGGATCCCTTGTTTGGAATTATTCAATGTCATGAATTTAAATGTATGGTCAAATCATTTGTTTGGAGCGGATTGTAAACATGTTGAGTTCGGAGAGAAAATTCGTGCGGATGGAGTGTAAGAGTAATTGGAATTCTTTATTCAAAGCTCATTCAAAGATCACCACAATTTCAAGAACAAAGGTATTCATCATCCATTCTCAATATCACATCATTCAAAACCAACATTATTCCAAAAGTATTCATTCAAGTAAATTTACAAATGAAATCCATTATTTACAAACCATACCAATACCCTGCTGTTTGTATACTTTTGGGAACATGGAACAAAAAAAAGAAACATCATATGCTCACTTCTAAACCTAAGATCTATAAGTCCCTAAGCTCCATTGAACAAGTTTTAGATTTTCAACTTCCATGAGCTTTGTTGACCTTCATCAGATGTCAACCTGCAGCATTCACTAGCCTTGTTCTTGCAACTGTTCATACCTTACTTCCAGTAAATTAACAAAAAAAGCATTGCCAAATACAAACACCTTGAAATTTACATATTTACATAAAATACATTATGATTCAAAGTTCCTAAAACTATTCCTTGTTTTCTTAACCATGCTTTCCATCCTTTTTCCATTCCAAGCCCTCTCATATCAGTTCAGCCATGTGATCCTGTACCTTTCACATATCCAAACAGTCCCTAATCTTGTTCAAAGCTGCTACGATATCGAGTAAAAAACCTTGGCCAATGCAATCCTGAAACAAATTCACATACAATCAATCCAACATATATGAAGTAAACTTCAGTCTCATTCAGATTCAGTACATACAATACATTCATCAATTCACATCTTATTCAAAAAAAGGATAGTTCAGTTCAGCAATAACACATCCAGAAAAGGCTAATACTCCAGACCAGTCGCACACCACAACAATCCCTACATCTATATCAGACCAAGCCTGTGCAGTCAAGAAAAAAGGAAAAGCTATTATTGGAACAGTCCAGTTCATGTTACAACTACCTTACACAAGCAGAATTGCCAACTTAACTTAACTCTCAATATCAAACCACCATTCATAATTGACTTCAGCCAGCATGTAACAGAAATAGCGAACCTATAACCTCTCACTAACTGTCAAGCAGGTTTCTAACAGAGTTTGTAACTAACAGAAGTAGTTAAGTTCCCTAACCGCCTAACTAACACTTCTAACATAATTTCTCTAACCCTAACAACTTTTGTAACTAATTTCCTAACACTTACTAACTACCATAACAGAAAACAGATTTTATAACCAACCTATAACTAATTATGCCAGCACACATAACTGCCTAAATTCCTAACAGAATCTCTAACAATTTTTCCTAACAACCAACCATATTAACTACAAGAAACTAACAGAATCAGAGATACCTGAACCTCTATAAAGCAGGATCCCCACACTACAAAGAGTCTCCTCCACCTTCATTCAACTCTCTCCACAATTCACTTCACCAAAATCACCCAAAATCTGAGAGCTTTCTCTCTCAATTTCAGAGAGAAACTCCATTGAATCATCATCCAATCATCTTCACCATTTCTTCAGAATCATCCACATCACACGTTACCTCAGTTCAACCTTCATTCACCTCTGCAACCACCTCAATTCTCCCTCAGATTCTGCCTCATCTTCATACGCAACCTCCAATTCAACAACTTCGTGCATCATCTTAATTCTTTAAGCGACATCATCATCCACGCATCATCTTTAATCTCACAACTTCTCTCGATAATTCAGAATTTCACAAATAAAAAAAGAAGAGGGAGAGGAGGAATACATCGTGAACAAGAAGAAAATAAGAAAGAGTGATACCTGGATCGAAGAACTCCGCGTTTATTTCATCAATTTCTCGAAGAACCTCTCCAATCTTTGCGTTTATTTCGCATAGAAGCTCAGAATCTCATCTGGCTTTCTTGTTCATTTGCTCAAATTTTCGCCATTTCAGGTAAGTTCTCCCATCCTCCAATTTAATCATCTTCTTCGCATATCTCCGTTTAGGATTAGTTTCTCCCTTTCTGATTTGAAGCCTTCTTAGGTTTTAGGGATGAAATTCGGTAGGAGATTGTGATAGAGGGTGAAGAGAGGAGTAGAGTGAGGTCGGGATCTCGAGATTCGGTCGAACTCCGCCGCCTCCGGCACGGCGGAGCGATTTCCGGCGAGGTTTGAGAGACGAGAGTGAGAGAGAAGGAACTGAGTTTGAGAACCTAGAATTAGGATCGTCACACCTAAATTAAACCCTAATTTCTCTTTTTAATTAGTCTTTTTTAATTCTGTTAATTAGTTGATTATAGAGTTGATTAAAGATTAATTCTAATAATTAGTGGAAATTGATTAGAGAATCAAATTAAACTGAACAATAATCATGAGGGATCAATTCACAATCTCTTGGGCCCGAATCGCTGTTCACACCCCCCTGTGGCCCATGCACCTTCTGTTTTTTTGGTACTGAAAACCATAACAAAAAAAAAAACACCTTTTGGGCTGGGCCCTGCGCCCTACTCTTCACACCATTCAATTTGGTTTACACCCCCTGTTTCCCTTTTGTTTGATTAATAGATTTAGGTTTTAATTAGATCTTTTCCTATTTCTTGTAAATAATTTTTCCACTATCTTTTTAGACCTTTAACACATATTTTGTCATATAAAAATAATCACTAAAAGATATTAGTTTTAAGCTATTTGTTTTAGTCTTTTACTTGATTAGAACTCAATTCCTCTCATTAAAATCAATATAAAAATAATAGTATTTTTAGGCCGCTTTTGTACTATATTTTTTTGGCTTGTTAATTCATGCTTGTGTGTGACTTTGTACCATTGCGCCATTCTCAATTTTGCTTCTATTGTGACTTTATTTTCATGTCTCTTTAATTCCTAACCTTAGGTAGAAACCATGATAACATTAGGATCTGGAAATTCCCATCTTGACACTTAGGCTAGTTATTCATTTTAGGCTAGTTTTCTCCCCTTTTTTCTTTTCAACTTTAAAACATTAATAGAGGACGACGCGAATCATGCTAAATGCCTTTTTTTAGTGTGAAAGAAATGATTGGGGCGTAGGCCCCGATGTATGTTCTTTCCCACTTAGCGGAAGGGAAATGATTGAGGCGTAGGCCTCGGTGTATTTCTTAACCGTTATTTAGAGAAACGATTGTGGCGTAGGCCTCGATGTGCATTCTCTAATTATTCAAAAACTGTATTTCATTTAGAGAAACGATTGTGGCGTAGGCCTCGATGTGCATTCTCTAAATATTCAAAAAACGCTTTTTTTATGGCATGATTCAAGTCACAAATTAATTTCCCTTAAAAGACACCCAACCAAAAACATTTCAAAATATCTAATAAAGGCTCAGACCTAAACAAAGTAAGGAAGTGATGCGAAGCCTTGTAATGGGTTTTCGTCCATCATGGAATTACACCTAAAAGACACAAACCAATTTTCTCTCTTCTCTCTCTTGCCTCCGAGGCATTATTTCTCTTGCCTTCAGGGCATTCTTCCTCCTAATCGGACACGTTATTTCCGCTCCATTCCCAGCTTAAGACTCCAGAGGTCGAGCAGCGGAGTGCGAATGTAACTGTTCAACTAAAAAAACACAAAAACAAACAAAAACTAAAGAGCCGAACTACGGCGCTCTGATTCCTGAAAAGGATACGTAGGCATTAGGTCGCGGGGCCTAAGCGAGCACAACTATTTATAAACCTTATTTTCCCGTGTTTCTTATTCTTTCATTTGCATGCATTCCCTTAGTAATTAAGCTTTAGATTTATAGTACACACCCCTTAGAATAGAACAAACATAGGTGGATACCATCGAGTACGATGGGCGTGAGGGGTGCTAGCACCTTCCCCTTGCGTAACCGACTCCCGTACCCTATCTCTGGTCGAAAGACCTTTTCTTATCCTTTCTTTATTCCAGGTTTTCTGATATTCCTTTCCCTCTTTGGGATAAATATATTGGTGGCGACTCTGTTCACATTTCGCGAGCGTGCGACAGCTGGCGACTCTGCTGGGGATGTGATAGACCTGTGCTGGTCCATTCTTAGCGAGTCGATCCTAGCCTTTATTTGTTTCTTTTCTTTGGGTGTTTTTCTTTGTTTGTTTATATGCTTACATCTTGTGTATATATGTTTTCATATCATGTTTATTTCTATTTGCATATCATATTTACTTTCCGCATGCATCTGGACTATATTATGGGTCCCCGTGGGGACCACATATTTTCTCTGTCTGCAGGTTGGGTGGGATGTTCTATGAGGTAAAAGGCCCAATACCCAGGCCATGAGTGATACCTTAGGAACTAGGAATAGAGTGGCCATGACGGACAGAAGACGTATGTCTGATTGATCCGATCATGTATCCACGGGCAGAGCTTGGTTGAAGGAGGCAATATCGTATGATTGCGCCTACTTTCAATCCTCTGTTGGCTTTTTGACCTACCATATACTAGATCCTACCTGTGAGAGGGGTTGGGAAATTTTGTTTTGCAGGAAAACATGCCTCCATCCTACCCTAAGCCATTCAGACTATCTATCATAATCAACGTCGAACCTCTGAATCTGGAGGTTTGACCTTATGTGACTTATGCAAAGGTTATCTATCAGAATCAACGTCGAACCTCTGAATCTGGAGGGTTCGACCGTCTTTGACTTATGCACAAGCTATTTATCCAGAGAGCAACGTCGAACCTCTGAATCTGGAGGATTCGACCATATTTTATTGACCATGAGAAGATGTTATCCAAGAGGCCTTGATCCTTGATCCTGATTCCTGCTACATTTGCATCATCATTAACATTTTTGCATTCATGCATATGCATCCATGGTTACCAAGACTCTTATACTCTTCCTCTCCATCAGATCAGTCAAGATGATTCCTCCACACCGATATCTGACAAGAGCTCACAGAAGAAGAATCATGGAGAACTATGAACAAGATCAAGCTGCTATTAGAGAAGAGATGGATCAAATGAAAGGCAAGGTTGATGCTATTTTGGAAGCCCTCCAAGCTTTGAGAAATGAAAGGATTCCTGTTGTACAAGAGATTCCTGTTCCTGCTAATCAAACTGTTGCTAGTCAACTTGATGTCATTCCACCTTCTACTAATCCACTTGAGTTCCAACCAAGGACTAATGCTACTCTTGGAATGCCATTTAGCTTCATGACTGTTGATACTCTTGGAGCTTAAAACCAAGGAGGACCTATGCCTGTAACTTCTGGAGTGCCAACTATGACTGGGCCTACTTGCCCATTTCCTACTCCACCTCCTCATACAGAGATTCCTTACCCTGCTTTCTGTGGTCCTCGGTTTGCTTATCTAGAAATGCATCCAATTCCAACCGTTGAAAGAGCTCAACCCGTTGAGAGATCTACTGAGAAGTACCAAATCCTTGAGGAAAGGATTCGAGCTATTGAAGGTTTTAGTGCCTATGGAATGGACGCCGAAGAGATGTGCCTAGTTCCTAATCTGGTTGTTCCGCCCAAGTTCAAGACTCCCGACTTTCAGAAGTACAAGGGTTTAAGCTGTCCAAAAAGCCATATCATCATGTATTGTCGTAAGATGGCTTCTCACATCCACAATGACTCATTGCTCATCCATTGCTTTCAAGATAGCTTGTCTGGGGCATCTTTGAACTGGTATATGAACCTGGAGCGTAATAGGATCCGATCTTGGAAGGATTTGTCTGATGCCTTTCTCAAGCAATATCAATACAACATTGACATGGCACCGACTAGGTTGCAACTACAGAATCAAGTGCAAAGAACCAATGAGACATTCAAAGAATATGCCCAAAGGTGGAGAGAAATGGCTGCTCAGGTTAATCCACCACTTTCTGAATACGAACTAGTTGATATGTTCATGAATACTCTTCAGGGGCACTATTATGAAAGGATGGTGGGTAGTGTTTCTTCTGGCTTCTCCGATCTAGTCAGGATTGGTGAAAGAATTGAGAATGGCTTGAAAATTGGTAAGATCCAGAATCCCTCCAATGCTGCTGCTGCTAATCAACATGGGTACAATAAGCCTCAGGGTAATTTCGTCAAGAAGAAAGAAGGCGAGACTAGTATTGTTTCTGCTCAAGATCAAGCTCCTTGCTATCAAGTGACCGCCACCGCTCCTCAAGCTTATGTGGCACCTGTTGGTCAACAACCTTGGGTCCCTTATCAACAATATGTTCAACAACAACACCAACAAGGTTATCAACAAAGACAAGGTCAACAGAGGCAGAATAGGCCAAAAAGGGTGTATGATCGTGTACCAATGTCTTATAGCCAACTTCTCGCTACCTTGCTCGACCTCAAACTGGTTCAATTAGCGGAAGCTAGGCCTCCTCCTGATCCCCTCCCTCCAAATTACAAGATTAATGCCAAGTGTAAATTCCACTCAGGAGGATCTGGTCACACTATTGAAGAGTGCAGAGTTCTAAAAGACAAAGTTCAGGATCTGCTTGACGCAAAAGAGATTGCGTTTGCACCTGTGGCACCTAATGTGATCAACAATCCCATGCCACCTCACAATGGAGCTTCCACCAGTGGACCATGAAGACTTTATGTTTGTCAGAGAACATTTCATTTGCATCAGAATAAGGCCAAGCTTGCCATTGTATAGATTTCTTTAGTATTTTCAATTGTATTACTTTTGTTGTTATCAAGTACTTCTCATTGTAAGAAATTCATTCTGTTTGAATAAATAAAAATAATGTAATATACATGTTTTTCTCAAATCATTTCATCTTGTCATTATGTTCATTGATACTTCACTCATTTTTCTTAAGCAAACAAAAAAGGAGAATGATGAAAACTAAAAAAATACATGAACTACTAACTGTATGCTTTTGGAACAAAGGTCCTGCTGACGATGTACAGGCATTGTTTCAATTCCTAAACACCGGAGTTATAAGGGAGTGAAACCCTCGTCAACCCCTTTGAGCCTAAGGAGTAGTAGTTTCTTTTTCAAAATTTCAAAACCCTCAATCTTAACCAGGGGCAGGGTAGTCTTCAGGTAGTGCGATCAAGCGCTCAACTTTCAGGTGTTCCATCAGAGGATCAATCATATTCCATCTCTCACAACAAGATTAGAAGAGTACAATTCACAATGGACGTCTCTCTCTTATTGAGAATAAGGCAGTCACAACCTTTTCATCAAGTCAATCACAAAAGTCATACAACTTGTTCCTGAACGAGACAAAAAAAATGAAAAGAAAGTTATGAATCATGATAAAAAAAAGGGAAAGAAACAATAGCCCGTTAAGTCAAAAAAGAAATCTTTGAAGCGAATGACTTAGGCAAAAATTAAGGCATATCCCGCTGGACAACGAAAACCAAATTCAAAAGAAACTTTTTGTCCAGGCAAAAGTTAGGGAAATCAAAAAGCAGAGGAAAAATCCTCCGAGGGACAAGTTGTTATGATCATCAACGAAAACACCAAAGGGTGGCTACCACCTCCATCAAAGTCATGAAGGATCCTCGTCCATCACAATCCTTCCTGAAAGGCGAACACTCGTGTTAAGCTAGCTGAACGTAGGACTGGAGAACATCACGAAGAAGGGGTGGGTTAAGTAGAACTTGAGCCTTTATCCTTTGTTTCATAAATCATGAACCCGACCACGTTACAACCCTCGAAAGTCCTAATTGAAGCAGGGCTCGTTCTGAAAGCATACAAACTGTAAAATCATGTCAAACTAACTCCTAATGTTGCTTGTCACTTGTGTTAGTATCAGTACAACATTTTGACAAATAAAAACTTTTCTTTGAGATTAACATGTGCATTCCATTCTCATTATCCTTTTCAAAACAGAATTGTCTCTAATCAGAAAGTAAGTGCTTGATACCAAGGAAAGTTCAACATTGAAATTCCATCGAGTGATCTTACAAGGGCAAAGGTTGGTCATCCACAAGGCAAATATCTGAAGCATCCTGTTATACCCCAAAATTTGCCCACTTCTTTTTTCAGGAAAGTTTCAATATGAAAATTAAGAGTCTCATATAAACATGGATTTTTTCAAAATATCCTGACATATGAAGAACTTGGTTTTCAGAATTTTTCTTACACAGTAACTTGGCTTACAGTGGAAGTTATTCTTACGCAAACGCCAAATACTGTTCTTTACTTCACAAATACTATTTATTTATTTTACAGATAAATAGTACTAACACAGTTCATGCAGGGTTAAATCTTTTTGCAGGCGCAAAAGCAGGAAACTCACACTGTACTGGTAACAATTGTTTTTGTTTTCCCACTAACTTTTGTGCTATATTCCATTATTTTCAAAATCTTTTCAAATCAAATCTCAACTTTATTCTATCCATCTCTCTTTTCCCAACAATACCTTACACTTTCTTTCAAATCTCACTACCACTCAAATTTCCTTTTGTACGGAATCACATCATTCCCCAACGTCTCTATCATCTTTCCATTCTATAAATACCTCTCATTCTTCCCACAAATCTCACATCAAATTCTAAATCATCTTTCAAATTTCTACTTCATCATCCATTTTCTTTCTTCTTTCCTAGCAAGAATGGCAAAATGGATAGAGACACTGTTTCTTACAGTCATCACCATTGCTACGGTGATCATGACTTTCTTCTGCCTACACAGTCCTGAGAAGTGTGGACCTGCAATGGTTGCATTCCCAATCCTCTACATGTTATTGATCATAGCATGGTTCATCAACCGTCATTTTTAAAGTTTGCCGTGTTTCTTATTTTCTTAAACGTACCGTCTATTCATCGTACTGTTCAATAGTATGTAATATTTATACTGTCAGTATTAAATGTTGTACTATTTGTCATAATATTGCTTAATTACTAAGATAATATTTTGTGTGTTTCTGCCAGTCAAATATTTCTATTTCTGTGCATTTAACAATTTTCAGGTTATTATCGGTAATTTTGCCCGCATACCGTAAATATCAGTTATTTATTATGTTTCTGTTTTCTAACAAGTCATGTAAATAAATTTTCATGCTTCACACCAAACAAAAACAAAAATAACAACAAAAAAAAAAAAAAAAAGAAAATTAACTTTGACGGTTGATTTTTCACTTTAACTGCTGCTTCAGTACACGAACAGTCGGTTGACAGACAAACTGCAGACAGTACAATTCACAGTGATTTGTACAATCAATCAAATCAATCATTCACAATTCAAATTTCCAAGATTTTTGTGTTAGAAGTCTTCTGAATATCACATGATTAGCAGAAACTCAACACTGCACAAAAATCAGGTACGCTTAACTGCCTCCTATACAGACAGTCCCTAATCAGGGTTTTTCTTGTTTTAACAGGAGCAACAAGTTTTGGGAGCTCAAATGGATTTCATATACATCCATACATCTCAAAGTACCATCATACAAATTTTCAAACTTCAATTCACTCAGACGCACCGTCAGCAGCTCAAACAGTCAACAGACGACCCGTTTGACCAAAAAAGTCAACTGACAGTCAAAAATGAAATTTTTTGTCAAAGTCCATATTTTGTCAAAGGATTCAACATTTGATCATTGGATGATCACAATTCATCAAGGAAAGATCAAAAATCAACAAAACCCTAAGATTCAAAATTAGGGTTTTTGCCTGAAAAGTCAACTCAACTTTGACTAATCATAACTCTCTCATCCTTCATCCAAAAAATGTCAACCAAAGCTCATTTTGAAGGAAATTCAATTATCTTTCAAATGCAATTGATCCCATGGTCATAGCATTCACCATTTGAAAAATATGGCCAAAGACATTACAGGTCATTTTCAAAGTCAACAAAAAGACACTTTTTTCAAATGGACACACAAGGAGAACCAAAAATCATTTTGACATGAGACCAAAGACATTGGTTAGAGGACTCTTTGAGGTTTCCAAAAAGTGCAAGATCTCCTTCATATGACAAAAATTGAAGGATTTACACCTTGTTGAAGTTGGCTAAATTTTGGGAAAATGCATGAAATCAACATTGCTCAAAAATGTTTTTTTTCCAAAAGATGCCAAGTTTTTATGGTCCAAACATCTTTGCCATGTTACTATGGGCCTCCCACGACCAAGACAAAGCCCACATCTTTATTGGCCATTTTTTGCATAATTTTATCTTACTTTAAGATTAAAATTAAAAGGAAAATGCATGGATAATGGTTGCTTGGCCTCCAAGTATGACTCACTTCAAGGAATCTTCAATTTTT